>NC_138310.1:39482500-39492500 GCF_965601325.2 Salmo salar | reverse complement strand
GTGAGAGATACCTTAGCCCTGACTACTGTTGGGAGAAAATGACCACTGAAAAATCTGTTATTAATTTACTGCTTCTGCTCTTTTAGTGGGTGCTATAAAACAATATATTGATAGAATGATAGAACGATAGAGTGATAGATAGGGAGAAAGGGGGGGACATAAATAAAACCGGTGAATGGCTGGTTGGGACAGACACTGCGTTACCTAGCAACGGGCCTCAGCAATGTTCCGAGGAGTGACATTTTACCCCCTCCTTTTTTCTCTCCATCTCTCTTTCTCTACTACTTATTTGTTAATTTGATTTCTTTAAAAGGACTTGAGGTACAAAAGAAGAGTAAGGTTAGTATTCTCTGCAGTTGGCAGAGAACTTTAAGAAGTGTTAATAAACTCCAAACTGAAAGTCTCCGGCTTGGAAGAGACTGGGGTGAAGGGACGGATGGTGGAGAGCCGAAGGGTGGAGAGACGGAGGGTGAGAACGAAAGTGAAGAGAGAGAGAGAGATATTGATATATAGATTTAGGCATAATGGAAAAGACGGAAGGGAGAGGAATAGACAGCTTGAAGCCAAGACTCTATTACCCCCCTCTCTCAGGTGTACATCAGTCTGTCAGTGTTGCATGTTATTGAGGGCGGTAGGAAGAATTCAATTCCTGCATGTCATAGTTAGTCAGAACGCCTGCTCTTCATATTTTGGGTGAAATCTTGTCTGCTAGTCTATGCTCTGAGGACTGTGAGGGTTACAGTGCCTTGCAAAAGTATTCACCCCCTTGGCATTCTCCCTATTTTGTTGCATTACAACCTGCAATTTAAATAGATTTTTATTTGGATTTCATGTAATGGACATACACAAAATAGTCAAAATTGGTGAAATTAAATGAAAAAAAATGAAAAAACGGAAAAGTGGTGCGTGCATATGTTATCACTCCCTTTGCTACGAAGCCCCTAAATATGATCTGGTGCAATCAATTACCTTCAGAAGTCACATAATTAGTTAAATAAAGTCCATCTGTGTGCAATCTAAGTGTCACATGATCTGTCACATGATCTCATTATATATACACCTGTTCTGAAAGGCCCCAGAGTCTGCAACACCACTAAGCAAGGGGCACCACCAAGCAAGTGGCACCATGAAGACCAAAGAGCTCTCCAAACAGGTCAGGGACAAAGTTGTGGAGAAGTACAGATCAGTGTTGGGTTATAAAAAATATCAGAAACTTTGAACATCCCACGGAGCACCATTAAATCCATTATTAAAAAATTTAAAGAATATGGCACCACAACAAACCTGCCAAGAGAGGGCCACCCACCAAAACTCACAGACCAGGCAAGGAGGGCATTAATCAGAGAGGCAACAAAGAGACCAAAGGTAATCCTGAAGGAGCTGCAAAGTTCCACAGCGGAGATTGGAGTATCTGTCCATAGGACCACTTTAAGCCGTACACTCCACAGAGCTGGGTTTACGGAAGAGTGGAGCTTAACCTCTTTGGGCTAGGGGGCAGTATTTTGACGTCTGGATGAAAAGCATGCCCAAAGAAGCTAGGATATGCATATAATTGTAAACACTCTAAAGATTCTAAATCTGTTAAAATAATGTCTATGAGTATAACAGAACTGATATGGCAGACGAAAACCCGAGGACAAACCATCCCCCCCAAAAGAATGTTCAGCCTATCACTGTTTCCAATGGCTGTGATGTTTATTATGAGGCAAAAACCTCCCAGATTGCAGTTCCTAGGGCTTCCACTAGATGTCAAGTCTTTAGAAAGAGTTTCAGGCTTGTTTTGGAAAAATGAGCTAGAATTTGTTGTTTTTATAAGTGGCTCCCATTTTGGCTGTAGTGTTTTCATGCTGAGAGCATGTTCTTTGTTGTTGATCTCCGGTAAATACAATAACGATTCTCCGTCTTAACTTTTATCGTTTATTTGCATATTAGGGTACCTGAGGTTTGATTATAAATATTGTTTGACTTGTTTGGAGAAGTTTATTGGTAACGTTTGGGATTCATTTTGTATGCATTTTGAAGGAGGGAAACCAGTGGATTATTGAATGAAGCGCGCCAGCTAAACTGAGTTTTTGGGGATATAAAGAAGGACTTTATCGAACAAAAGGACCATTTGTGATGTAGCTGGGACCTTTTGGAATGCCAACAGAAGAAGATCTTCAAAGGTAAGGCATTTATTATATCGCTATTTCTGACTTTTGTGGCACCCCTGCCTGGTTGAAAAAGGTTTTTCATGCTTTTGTATGCGGGGCGCTGTCCATAGATAATCGCATGGTGTGCTTTCACCATAAAGCCTTTTTGAAATCTTACACAGTGGCTGGATTAACAAGAAGTTAAGCTTTATTTTGATGTATGTGTAATGTGGTCCTGTGTGTAGCTGGTGTAGAGAGTCAGGCGCAGGACAGCAGAAATGAGTAATCAACGTACTTTACTCAAAATACAAAAATACAAGGCAAATATACGAGCCAACAAATAACAGACCGATTTACAAAGAACAATCACTCACAAACAAACATGGGGAACAGAGGGTTAAATAATAAACAGGTAATTGGGTGAGTGAAACTAGGTGTGTAAGACTAAGACAAAACAAATGGAAAATTAAAAGCTGATCGGCGGTGGCTAGAAGGCCGGTGACGTCGACCTGCCGAACGTCGCCCGAACAAGAAGAGGGATCGACTTCGGTGGAAGTCGTGACAGTATGACACTTGTATTTTCATGAATGTTAAATATTTCTGTAATTTGAATTTCGCGCTCTGCAATTTCACCGGATGTTGTCGAGGTGTGTCTCTAGCGGAATGCCTGCGCCAGAAAGGTTAATTAAGACTGAAACAGGTTTCCCTCAAGAGTTTGCCTGTATTTAACACCGTCCATCATTCCTTCAATTCTGAAGGAATTGATTCCCGGTCCCTGCTGATGAAAAACATTCCCACAGCATGATGCTGCCACCACCATGCTTCACTGTGGGGATGGTGTTCTCGAGGTGATGAGAGGTGTTGGGTTTGCGCCAGACATGAGTTTTCCTTTATGGCCAAAAAGCAACATTTTAGTCTCATCTAACCAGAGTACCTTCTACCATATGCCTTTTGGCGAACACCAAACGTGTTTGCTTATTTTTTTCTTTAAAGAGATTTCAGACTGGACAATGACCCCAGGACAATGACCCCAAGCATACTGCTAAAGCAACACTTGAGTGGTTTAAGGGGAAACATTTAAATGTCTTGGAATGGCCTAGTCAAAGCCCAGACCTCAATCCAATTGAGAATCTTTGGTATGACTTAAAGATTGCTGTATACCAGCGGAACCCATCCAACTTGAAGGAGCTGGAGCAGTTTTGCCTTGAAGAATGGACAAAAATCCCAGTGGCTCGATGTGCCAAGCTTATAGAGACATACCCCAAGAGACTTGCAGCTGTAATTGCTGCAAAAGATGGCTCTACAAAGTATTGACTTTGGGGGAGGTGAATAATTATGCACGCTCAAGTTTTCTGTTTTTTTGTCTGTATTTCTTGTTTGTTTCACAATATAAAATATTGTGCATCTTCGAAGTGGTAGGCATGTTGTATAAATCAAATTATACAAACCCTCAAAAAATCTATTTTAATTCCAGGTTGTAAGGCAACAAAATAGGAAGAATTCCAAGGTGGGTGAATACTTTTGCAAGCCACTATAGGTAGTCATGCAACACTTTACTGAACATTATGGATGAATGGTGATTATACCATCACATCCCCATATGTTTCTGTTTACCAGTGAAATAGCTGTCCACAGTGTCAAGCGTGGCTGTGTTCACTGATGGCAGTTTATTCCTAATAGCAGCATGATACTAGGCCTGGTGTAGCTTGTACAGTACATCATAGACAAATGAGGGTGGTATAGGCTCAACTCTAGTTTCTTCAATAAACACTTGTCGAGGGGTGTAAAGGGTTGCTGTAAGCCAAGGAGCCATCACATAGTAGAGACATCTAAAAAGGGTCAGCGCTATGACACTATCTCACTTTTAAGAGAGAGACAAGACACACACAAACACACACACGTACGTCACCTTTCACGGGCTTTAGTACTGGACATGTCTCAGGACTGACGAGGAACAGCTTAACAGCAGGTATGTAGGTCAGACACCTTACTGAGGACCTTTAAGCAAGACACTGAGGAAACACAGGGAAAACAGAGAAAGAAGAAAGGCAGAAAGGAAGACAGAGAAACTTCAGTCAGTGGTCTTTGTGAGAGCCAATTGGAACAGAACCTCAGGTTATAGGTCCGCTCTATTTCCCATGAGCCTCTAGTACTACCTGTTCCAGGAAATGCAGGGAGAGCAAGAGAGAGAATATCTAGAGCAAATATGGGTTCCTTGAAACCCCTCTCGCACAAACCCTTTTTTCATTCACAAACATCCCACCTTGCTTCTCCTCCCCTTCTTCCCTGTCCAAAAATAGAAAGCGTCATCGTGACAGGAAAATGGGGCTTCAGGTTGCTGCCACAGCTTCTAAACAAACTGTCAGGATCTAACTAGCAGTTTTCTCCGCCTGCTATTTTCCCATCAGGTTTGACAAACCTCAGATTGTGTTTAGCTGAGAAGAGGTGCTTGAATAAATGGTGGTATTTGTGTACATGTGTGTTTTGTTTTTTTCCCGGTGTATGCTTTAGACGCTCTGTGAGATCCAATGAAATCATCTGAGGCATGAGCTGAAGAGAACCAGCTGTCTGTCTGTCGGTCTCGTGTGTGTGTGTGTGTGTGTGTGTGTGTGTGTGTGTGTGTGTGTGTGTGTGTGTGTGTGTGTGTGTGTGTGTGTGTGTGTGTGTGTGTGTGTGTGTGTGTGTGTGTGTGTGTGTGTGTGTGTGTGTGTGTGTGTGTGTGTGTGTGTGTGTGTGTGTGTGTTTTATAATCCGGGGGGAATAGAGGGGAATGGATAAGAATGTATGGATAGAATTCACAATGAATGAAGCATTCCTCTGTGTCCTGCATAGAGGAAGCTTACATTTGACCCCTTGGGTTATGCTCCATTTACTTTCAAGGCTATCCTTTGTGATGGACACACACTCACTCTCTCTCTCTCACACACTCACTCACTCTCTCTCTCTCTCACACACACACACACACACACACACACACACACACACACACACACACACACACACACACACACACACACACACACACACACACACACACACACACACACACACACTAGCCCCCAGCTGTACCCCAGCTGTACCCCTTCTCCCATTCTGTTTGTTCTCTGTGTTTAATGTCTCTTCTCCTCTCATTTCATCTTGATGTCGCATTGCAAAGGAATGAAATTCTGAGCAGGCCCGACACCCTAGAAGGATGTCTCCGCTTCCCCCTCCTCACCTCCTAATTGTCTTTGTGTGATCAGTGCTTTTCTATCCTCTTGGCCTAACAGTCCTGGATTTATCGTTCTCATGTCCTTTTATGTAGATCAGTGAAAGTTCCACCTGCCATAAAGTACTGGACTGCCACTGCTTTTCTCTTGTCCATGGGTCTGTCTGGTAATGTCTGAGAAGAGGAAGAGAGAAAAAGGCAGAAGCACAGGGAGGGATGTGGGATATATGTATCTGTAAACAAAGCTTATTTGCTGTGTTGTCATCCTTGAGTTAAGGTAATTAAACATCTCTGAACCAATGGCTTTCATTAAAACTAATTCTCGTAGGAGAGAGAGAGGGAGAGGGTGAAGGTTAATGATTCTGACTCCTCCTGCTCTGTCACCCCGTGTGTGTGTGTTTGTGTATGTGCAGTAGATTGTGTTCTGTGTGTATATTAACAAAGAGTCCCACACCTTACAAGCCAATTACAGAACGTCTGTCATAAGAGAAACCTTTGGTTATTTTGTTTGTTAGCTTTTTCTTGAAATAACAGGAAGACCGTGCCAAGAAAATGTTGGTAACCCCTCTAGTTGTATTGTCAATTTTGTTTTGTATTTTAACGGCACTTTAAATGTGTACATGACACTGCAACACAATTTCCCCATGGGGACAATAAAGTCAGTAAGGTCTCTCAAGGTGTAGTCAGTTAACAGGCGAGAGAATATTTCCCCTGCCATACAGACACACACAAACACAATACACACACACACACACTTCTCACAAACAACTAGCATCCTCCATTACAATGTAAACACTGTGGACAATGCTCTACAGCCTAGATGAAGTCAGAATTGTGTGTGTGTATGCCTGCGTCAGCCCTCTGTGTTTATGAAATACTCACCCACGCCTCATTTATGCCAACTCACTCTACCATAGAATAAATAAATACATCTACTATAGCTTGCATGTGTTCAGAACAGGCTCTCGACTCTCCATCTTGGCTTGAGGTTAGTTCAAAGATGTGAGCAGTTTCCCCCTCATACAGTCCCATTCAGTCTAGCCCCAGGCGACTGGCGGATCTGTCTGGATCCAGCATGGCTCTCACGCTGGAAGAACAAGATCCTGACACCTGAAGAGCACTATGCCTCTCAGGTGAATCTGTCACATCCTCACATAAATACTCTCTCAAACACACACAGACGCATACACACACACCTGGTCCAGGTTCCAACTAGCTCTCACGGTCTCACATCAGAATAAGACGTACATCCATGTTTCTCAAACGTAAAATGTTTAAGGTGAAGTTTAGGCATTAACTCTGAATGGTTAAGGTAAAGGTTAAGATTTGGGATAGGCTTAAAACAAAAATTTCAAAAACAACTTTCTATTGCTGGATTCGAAATTGCAACCATTGGAATCAGATGCTTATGCCCATCCTCCATCCCGTCCACAACACCTTTCCTCACTGTCATCTCCCGACGTCCTCAGACATGGATGGACGTTGAATACTGACTTGTATCATTGGTGACCTGGCTGACAGCTTACCTGGGCAGGCTGTCATGACTGACAGATGTCCAAGTATATGCGTCAATGAGATTGTGTGTGTCACTATGAGATTGTGTGTGTGTGTGTGTGTGGGTGTGATAAAAAAAAAACAAGGTTAACCCACCCCAAGGTAAACCTATCCCAAGGTTAACCCACCCCAAGGTAATAGAGAGGAGAAGAACAGAGAGCAGATGATTGGCATGACGGTGTTTACCCCAAACAGAGCCATTACTCTGGAATGTACCCATGTACCCAACTCACCTCTCCTGTCCTCTCATGTCAGATGACACGCACACCAGTGGAGGCTGCTGAGGGGAGGACGGCTCATAATAATGGCTGGAACGGAGCAAATGAAATGGCATCAAACACATGAAAACCAATGTGTTTGATGTATTTGATACAATTCCAGGTCTTCCATTCCAGCCATTAACACGAGCCTGTTCTCCACAGGTGCCACCAACCTCCTGTGATGCACACGGGTACAGACGTGTGTGTTTGTTTGTTTGTTGTATAGATGTCCACTGATTTTATAAAACATTAGGAACACCTTCCTAATATTGACTTGCACCCCCTTTTGCCCTCAGAACAGCCTCAATTCGTCAGGGCATGGACACTACAAGGTTTCGAAAGCTTTCCACAGGGATGCTGGCCCATGTTGACTCCAATTATTCCCACAGTTGTATCAAGTTGGCTGGATGTCCTTTGTGTGGGGGACCATTCTTGATAGAAACTATTGAACGTGAAAAACCCACCAGTGTTGAAGTTCTTGATCTTTTGCCTTGCCCATTCACCCTCTGAATGGCATACATACAGAATCCATGTCTCTTAAAAATCCTTCTTTAACGTGTCTCCTCCCCTTCATTTACACCGATTGAATGGATTTAACAGGTTACATCAATAAGGGATCATAGCTTTCACCTGGATTCACCTGGTCAGTCTATGTCATGGAAAGAGCAGGTGTTCATCATGTTTTCTTGGCTCTGTTGGACTTGACTTATGGAGAACGAACATTGCATCTTTTTATACTGCTCAGCAATCAATTTGTGTTCTGATTTTTGGCTACTGTATGATGAATAACGCGTTTCAGTGTATACGTGTGTATGTGTGAATATGTGTATGTGTGTCAATGTCTGTATGTGTGCCAATGTTTGTATGTGTGTCAATGTGTCTGTGTGTGTCAATATGTGTGTATGTGTGAATATTGTAGATTGGGGAAAAAGCAGGGCCCAATGTGCATCTGTGTATTTGTTTGTACAGATCTGCATCTTCATTTGAACCGGTTTCACAGAGTAGGTAAATGTGAAATGTTATTAATGGACATTTTTTGTAGGGGTTGATACATTTTTCCTTAGGGCAAATCAAGTCTGTAATTACAAACTTAAGAAGCCTTTTTAAAGCTCAAATACACTACAAATTTGTGTTTCTTGCTCTGCAGGAAAATTCCTTCAACAACAGGATGATCAAATTAAGATACGGCAACTGTACGTACAGTATGCTAATGTATCTGGGGGTTCAGCTAATCCTTCTTTCCTATCTCTCTACCAGCCTTTCAACTGCTTTCACCAAATCAACAGTATACATAGTAATCCTCCAGAGCCAAGCTATACATTCATGCCAGGGAGAGTTAAACAGTCATCCTTCATATTCACACAGAAAGCCCAACTCCCCTCTGTTTAAAGCCAGGAGTGCATTCATTTAGAGAACATTGTAGGCTGCATATCTTCAGGGCTTATTCAGGAGTCTTAACAGAAGCTGGAGAAAGGCAGTATGAATTCCAGAATTAAATTAGTGTGTCCATTTATAATTGTATATGGAACCATAATACTAAATGAAGAGACAGCCCATATTGGTTAAGGAATGGAAAATGCTAGAGAGAATATCTTCTACATTTTACACACAACTGCTTGGCCAAGAGGGAAGCTGTTTTACACATATTGAATTTCAGCCTCACACACACATGTGTATAGGAGGCACTGCCTACCATGTGAGAAAGGGAGGTGTGTGTGTGCGTGTGTGTTTTTTTGCACATTCTTTACACAGAACCAGATGTCTCTTTGTGGGTTTCTAATGAGCGGAAATCTCATTTGGAATGTGGTGGGAATTGGTGTTTTACACACACACACACACACACACACACACACACACACACACACACACACACACACACACACACACACACACACACACACACACACACACACACACACACACACAGTGTCGGGTAAATGTTGCCTGGCCGTTTTCTATCTATTTTTTTTATTTATTAAATGGGTAAATCAGATTGTAATGGTCTAGTTGGACTGTCATTCAGGGAATGGATAGGAGATGCAAAACATGTATTACTTATTGGACATAATTATAGTGTACATGCTCCAACTGTGTGTGTGTTTGTGTGTGTGTGTTAACCCCTACGTACCATTAAATGCGGCAAGATCACTCAAGATTGACTTCAAAATTGGACGTCTGTCCATGAGGACATCAGGAAATCCATAAAAAACTGGCCACTAGGGGAAACAGTGAGAGCTATTGCATCAAGTAGGCTTGGCTTTGTATTGGCTTGGTGGATGGGGGTGGCAGATGGGCGTAACCCCATGACTCCAGATCCGGAGGTCGCGTGTTCAGTCCCAGTGGTAGACACTATATATTTGTTTAACCGTATCCCAAATCTTAACCCTTAAATTAAAAACACTTAGACATTTGACTTTTGGAGAAACCGAAGGATGCTGAGCAGGAGGAACAACCCAGGGTGTGACATTTGGAGAAACTTTTGATATGTTACTTTTG
Organism: Salmo salar; assembly: GCF_965601325.2. NCBI lineage: Eukaryota > Metazoa > Chordata > Actinopteri > Salmoniformes > Salmonidae > Salmo > Salmo salar. The sequence goes on along the minus strand of NC_138310.1, from coordinate 39,482,850 downwards.
GAGAGTGCATACATGTCTAATTCTGCAGTGAGTATGTGAGAGCTTGTTATGTAAATGTCTGCTGTAATTATAGCTCAAACACCAGGAAGGAATGTTCAGAGAGAGAGCAGGAATCAGCTACTGGAGTCCACAGTAGACTAGCCTGTGTTCAATCCTCTCATATCCGATGTGTCTAGAAAGAGAGACAGAGAGAGAAGGGGTGAGAGAGAAAGACAGAGAGAGTGAGGAAAAGCAGAACAGACTGAAATAAATGTGTGTGTGCGTGCGTGTTTGATCCATGGCATGTATTTTCTAATGGTTGAAGGTCTGTACTGTAAAGTGGATTAAAGCGGCATAGGGGAGTTGGTAGG
>NC_138310.1:39472500-39480000 GCF_965601325.2 Salmo salar | reverse complement strand
GGAAGCAGAGAGACACTTGGATGAACTTTCCAACAGAAAGACAGACGATTCCAACAGAGATCACGACGACACAATGAATGTAAATATATATTGATTGCAAATATTCCCGAATGAGTGAGCGTTCATATGCAAAGGGTTAGCATTTCAATTAATATAATTATCAACTGTGTAGTGACTCATTTTTGTCTTTCCTGCCCTTCTCAGTCCACACCCACTTCCCTTTGTCCGCCAAGCCGTCATATCGGCTTAGCCCACTAGGGAACCTATCATTTCCTTGTAACCATATCTACTGTTTGTGTGTTTATGCATTTCTGTGATTATTTATTTAGTTAGTAAATAAATGATTAAGACAATTGATGTATGGAAGATTCATAGTAAAGGTTGGGTTCGTGCAGATAACCAACAATTTACGACATTTGGAATGAGACTAAGGTGAGGTAAAGAATAAATCATTAATTAGAAGAATAATTGATCAGATATTAAAATATCTGAAAAGTTATATTAGGAAAATTATATCTTTAATCTGAAGATTTTCCTTGGTGCCCCGACTTCCTAGTTAATTACATTTACATGATTAGTTTAATCACGTAATAATAATTACAGAGAATTGATTTGATAAAATAACAGTCTGCACTTTAATGATGCCAAAGACACGACAGTATCCAACATTCTTCATGGTATCTAACATTCTTCATGGTGCCCAACATTCTTCATGGTATCTAACATTCTTCATGGTGCCCAACATTCTTCATGGTATCTAACATTCTTCATGGTATCCAACATTCTTCATGGTATCTAACATTCTTCATGGTATCCAACATTCTTCATGGTGCCGATCAGTCTTCATGGTATCCAACATTCTTTATGTTGCCCAACATTCTTCATGGTATCTAACATTCTTCATGGTATCCAACATTCTTCATGGTATCCAACATTCTTAATGGTATCCAACATTCTTTATGGTATCCAACATTCTTCACGGTATCCAACATTCTTCATGGTATCCCACCATTCTTAATGGTATCCAAAATTCTTCATGGTGTCCAACATTCTTCATGGTACCCAACATTCTTAATGGTACCCAACATTCTTAATGCCCTGATTGGTGCAATGTGGAAAGAGCTTTGAAAGGCATTTTCAAGCTAACAATTCTGAGCGCTATCCATGGATGACCGGATGTGAGCAAACCAGGAAACTGTACTGCTGAGATTGTCTACTCTTCAGAACCTACAAAACGTCAACCTGGGCCAGTACTGGTTTCAAAGACCTACCCAGTTTTACGAAGTCGATTCTGCGCCACCAATCCTCAACTTCACACCTGCAAGCTACGGTGAGTTCAAAAACATTTGGGGGCACAAGAGTAGACATTCAGCTTAACCTCTACGGGCTAGGCGGGACGAAAAATCAAACATATGACTATTTTACAGCTATTTAAAGACAAGACTCTCGTTAATCTAACCACACTGTCCGATTTCAAAAAGGCTTTACAACGAAAGCAAAACATTAGATTATGTCAGCAGAGTACCAAGCCAGAAATAATCAGACACCCATTTTTCAAGCTAGCATATAATGTCACAAAAACCCAGAAGACAGCTAAATGCAGCACTAACCTTTGATGATCTTCATCAGATGACACACCTAGGACATTATGTTATACAATACATGCATGTTTTGTTCAATCAAGTTCATATTTATATCAAAAAACAGCTTTTTACATTAGCATGTGACGTTCAGAACTAGCAAACTTCCGGCGAATTTACTAACAATTTACTAAATTACTCACAATAAACGTTCACAAAAAGCATAACAATTATTTTAAGAATTATAGATACATTACTCCTCTATGCACTCGATATGTCCGATTTTAAAATAGCTTTTCGGTGAAAGCACATTTTGCAATATTCTAAGTACATAGCCCGGCATCACAGGGCTAGCTATTTAGACACCCAGCAGGTTTAGCACTCACCAATATCAGATTTACTATAAGAAAAATGGTCTTACCTTTCCTGTTCTTCGTCAGAATGCACTCCCAGGACTTCTACTTCAATAACAAATGTAGGTTTGGTCCAAAATAATCCATAGTTATGTTCCAACAGCGACGTTTTGTTTCGTGCGTCCCAGACACTATCCCAATGGTAAATAACGGTCGTGCGCACGGCGCATTTCGTGACAAAAGATTTCTAAATATTTCATTACCGTACTTCGAAGCATGTCAACCGCTGTTTAAAATCAATTTTTATGCCATTTTTCTCGTAAAAAAGCGAAAATATTCCGACCGGGAATCTGCAATTAGATAAACAGCCGAAGGAAAATATATCACTGGGTCGAATCGGGCACGCGCCTAATTCCATTGTCCTCTGATGGGCCACTTGGAAAAGGCGATAATGTGTTTCAGCCTGAGGCTGCCTCGTCATCGTTCAGGTTTTTCCCGGGCTCTGAGAGCCTATTGGAGCCGTGGGAAATGTCACGTTACAGCTAAGATCCTGACTCTTCAATAAACAGAAGCAAGAACAACAACACCTTGTCAGACAGGCCACTTCCTGCATGAAACCTTCTCAGATTTTTGCCTGCCAAATGAGTTCTGTTATACTCACAGACACCATTCAAACAGTTTTAGAAACTTTAGGGTGTTTTCTATCCATATGTAATAAGTATATGCATATTCTAGTTACTGGGTAGGAGTGGTAACCAGATTAAATCGGGAACGTTTTTTTATCCGGACGTGAAAATACTGCCCCCTATCCCAAACAGGTTAACGAGCAGCTGCGTAGAGAGACTTTCTCACAACGATAAAGTCAGGCAGAACAGGGAGATTCTGGCCATAGTAGGCTACGTGGCACAGGATGGAGAGAGAAAGCGACGGATGGAGTGACACAGACAGTGGCAGCGTAGGTTTCTGGAGATATTAGACTGATTGTGATTGAGAGCTACTGCATCATCACTCGATTGGAGAAATGCTTCGAAGGCCCCTACCTAGAACTCAGACCCATTGGTCAAAAGGCTCTGGATGAACCTCGGCCCTCACAGAGTGATGTAGGAGACACAACACCCTCTGGAAATATGGACACAGACGTTTGAGGAGCGTGTCAACTAGACAGAGGACCTCCTAGACCCAATAGACCCATGGAACCAGAAATAAATGTTCAAATTCTCAGTCAAGCCCAGCTGTTTTACATCAAGGTGAATAATGTTAAATGAATGAGGCTTGTTTGAACTGTGCAGCACTCGCAGGATTATGAAGATCCAAATGATCTCAGTGACGTTCTGAAGAAAAAGTAAATGTTGAACCCTAGTTAAATAAAGGTAAAATTCAAATATAAAATAAAAAACCCTAGACACCAAGTATGCATCCCAAATGGCACCCTATTCCCTATAGCGCACTACTTTTCACCAGAGCCCTATGGGTCCTGGTCAAAAGTAGCGCACTGAATAGGGTGGTAACTTTAGCAGTTCAAATGACAGAACACACTTGCCCGTCAGCTGTGTAACTGTACATTTTAATTATGTGTACATATTTCTTATGCCTAGCTATGGAATGCCATTGATTTTTATAGTAGTGTAGTGTAAGGAAAAATACAGTAGTGATATAGAGAAGTACATCAGGCCTTCTCACATGGTCTTTCTCTCTCTTTCTCTCATACACACACACACACACACACACACACACACACACACACACACTAGTAGTGTGCGGGTCAGCTGTTTGTTCACCCGCACCCGCCCGCAATTGCTATTAACCCATCTGCAACCGCCAGACTATATGTGATAAAGTGAAAGTCTGAGGCCCACACCTGATCCTGAAAGTCTGATCCAAAAACGCGTTACTGCCACTGGAGTAGCAGAAACCCCCACAGCTCTGATGAAATTAGCTCTCTCAGCCTCATGGAAAAATGTGTTAGAATAGCATGAGATTAGCTATAAAACTAACCTTCCTCTCTGCCCATGGCAAAATGTGTAACAGCAACATTTTCTTTCAGCCTCATGGAAAAATGTGTGGAATAGCATGAGATTAGCTATACAATGTACATTTTTCTCTTTGGCCCATGGCAAAATATGTAGAATTGTAGGAAATGATGTGCTAATAATGTAATAACTTTAACATTTATATTGTAATAAATGCTGACAATGTAAAAAATGGACAATAATGTAATAAATATGCGGAATGCATAACGTAATAACATTCTTCCTCTCGCGGAAGGCCACTCCAAGACCTTTCCATCACAGGTTGACAACTCCACGGTGTCCCCCTCCCAGAGCGCAAAGATCCTTGGCTTGACCCTGGACAACACCCTGTTGTTCTCTGTAAACATCAAAGCAGTGACTCGCTCTTGCAGGTTCATGCTCTACAATATGAGTAGAGTACGACCCTACCTCACACAGGAAGCACTGCAGCTCCTAATCCAGGCACTTGTCATCTCCCGTCTGGACTACTTCAACTTGCTGCTGGCTGGGCTTATCCAGAATGCTACAGCCCGCCTGGTGTTCAACCTTCCCAAGTTCTCCCATGTCACCCCGCTCCTCCAGTCAAAGCTCGCATCCACTACAATACCATGGTGCTTACCTATGGAACAGCAAGAGTAACTGCCCCTCCCTACCTTCAGGCTATGCTCAAACCCTACACTCTAACCTGAGCACTCCGTTCTGCCACCTCTGGTCTCTTGGCCCTCCCACCCCAGCTCCAGCTCAGCTCAGTCCAAGCTCTTCTCTGTACCCAACATTCTTAATGGTACCCAACATTCTAAATAGAGCTACACGGGTACGCACAACAGAAGATTGCTTTGAATGGGAATGTCTCTTCTACTCATTATAATTGTATGCCTCCTTCAGCTTCCCTTAAGCCCAGGAGATTTTCTAAACATTTGTTTGGGAGGTGAAATTTACAAAACCTTTTCTCTGGTCTCGGGTGTTTGCTGTCTCATTCTGAACATTCTGACGGAGTTCTACCTTTTAATTGCAGCCCGGTGAGTGAATTGTGTGTGTGTGTGTCTACCAGTGGGAATCTGGACTCTAAATGAGACTTTGAGAACAAAAGCATTCCTGCATAATGTCACTACACTCTTATACATCCTGTAAATAGGAGAACAAATCAAGGTGAGCAGAGATGTGTTTGCGTGTGTGTGAGTGTCTTGGCTTCTGTGGTTGTGCATACTTGTGAGGTGTTCTCAAAAGTTGTCAAATCTTCTTACATATGGTATGTTATAGTACGTGTCAATGACAATAGCTAGAATTCCTGATGCTCTGCAACGTTAAAAGGTTACACCCTACAGCGTCTGAATACCTGATATTGTCTGGATCCCCAACACTGTTTAGACAATGCATGCCAGTTCATCTGAGGGAGCCAGACATGGTGTGTTTTGAGAACAATACACAACACACACATCTTGTACACTATACTTTGTGTGGACTTGAATGGATGACCTTTCAATAGCAACTTTCCCCGGTGTCGTGTGTGCAGTGTCCTTTGTGTGTTGGCTTGCTGCTCACGACTAACATGGATGACATCACTGTGCCAGCTGGGAGGGCAAAGGCCTGGAAGAAATGCATCAGGTACTGTCATTGCTTCCCCACTGCCTTACATTCAAGCATTGTCCTCTCTCTGAGGAGCATTAGGTTGGCTGTGTTTTTGATGCATCATTCTATAGGCTGTCTGCTTCTTTCCTCTCCTCTCTTTATTGGCACAACTCTTCCTTTCTCTCTCCCCCCTTACCTTTCCATCTGGAGAGAGAGAGAGAGAGAGAGAGAGAGAGAGAGAGAGAGAGAGAGAGAGAGAGAGAGAGAGAGAGAGAGAGAGAGAGAGAGACTTCACTCGTTTGTGTGTCCTTTTTCTTCTTCTGTCTGCTTCGTTTATTCTTCCTCAGTGTTTATCTTTTTACCGCAGATGAAAGGATAGCAAATCTCTCTCTGTTGGTGTCTCTCTCCTTCTCTCGCACCCTACTCTCTCTGTGTGATCTGAAGATTAGTTCAACACATCTGGTCACTGTTTTAAAAGAAACTATTATTCCAGTAATTAAGCTTGAAAAAAATAAACAAAATATCTTTATTTTAAAATGCTCCCACAGTCAATTACATGAGTAAGATATTCCATGTCTGGCAACTTCAGCAGCTTGGGCTGGAAATCTCTGGCTTAGAGATGAGCTGTACCTGAGATCCTGTGTGTGTGTGTGTGTGTGTGTGTGTGTGTGTGTGTGTGTGTGTGTGTGTGTGTGTGTGTGTGTGTGTGTGTGTGTTAAGCTAAGCAAATATTTATATATGAGAGCTGATAAGGTATGCATGTGTTTATCAGTGTTTTACTAACACATCAATCACTATACATTAGCTGATAGCTCTCCTGCCCACAGTGTGTGAGCTATTGGTGGCTATTGACAAACACACACACCACACTAAAGACTATGAGGCAGCAGTGTGTTAATGTGTTCATTTGTGTGTTCTTTTGAGTGTGTGTGTGTGTCTTCCTTCCTGTCACAGTTGTGTGGAGAGACGGACTAAGGCGCAGCGTGCTCTGAGTTCCACATATTTTATTTAGTGAAACTTACAAAACAAGAGGAAACAAACAACTAACCGTAACATCAAAGGTGCTACATGCACTAACTCAAAACAAGATCCCACAAAACACAGTGGGGAAATGGCTGCCTAAATATGATCCCCAATCAGAGACAACGATAAACAGCTGCCTCTGATTGGGAACCATACCAGGCCAACATAGAAATAAAACACCTAGATAGAAACACCCCCCCCCCCCCCAGTCACACTCCGACCTAACCAAAATAAAAAGGCTCTCTATGGTCAGGGCATGACAGTACCCCCCCCAAACGTGCGGACTCCGGCCGCAAAACCTGAAACCAACTGGGGAGGGTGGGGGGCTGACTAGTGTTGGTGGCGGATCCGGTGTGGGTCTTTGCCCCCGCCCAGACCACGGGTCCGGCCATGGAGCCGGGTAGAACACCGTGCCCGGACTGGGCATCGGCGCAGAGGAGGGCCCTGGCCATGGAGCTGGGTTGGACGCCGCACCTGGACTGGGCACCGACGCCGAGGAAGGCTCCGGCCATGGACCTGAGTTGGCTGCCGTGCCTGGACTGGGCATCGGCGCAGAGGAAGGCTCCAGCCTTGGAGCTGGACTGGACACCATGCCCCGACTGGGAACCGGCGCAGAAGAAGACTCTGGCCTTGGAGCTGGACTGGACACCGTGCCTGGACTGGGCACCGGTGCAGAGGGAAGCTCCTGCCCTGGAGCAGGACTGGACGCCTTGCCTGGAAGCTCTGGACCGTTGAACCCCGCTGGAGGCTCCGGAACATTGACCGTCGTAGGAGGTTCCGGATTGTGGTCCGTTGAAGGAGGTTCCGGACTGTGGTCCGTCGAAGGAGGTTCCGGACTGGGGACCGTCGCCGGAGGTTCCGGACTGGGGACCGTCGCCGGAAGCTCCGGACTGGGGACCGTCGCCGGAAGCTCCGGACTGGTTTTGGACTGGTGAAATGCACTTCAGGGCGAGAGCGAGGAGCAGG
>NC_138310.1:39460000-39465000 GCF_965601325.2 Salmo salar | reverse complement strand
CAATATTCCCACATCAATCAATCACATTTATTTATAAAGCCCTTCTTACATCAGCTGATGTAACAAGCCTTCCCTGTAGCTCAGTTGGTAGAGCATGGTGTTTGCAACGCCAGGGTTGTGGGTTCGATTCCCACGTGGGGCCAGCACAGAACATTTTTTATGAAATTGTATGAAATGTATGCATTCACTACTGTAAGTCGGTCTGGATAAGAGCGTCTGCTAAATGACTAAAATGTAAATGTAAAACATCCGGTGAACAGGTTAGGGTTCCATAGCTCCAGTTGAAACTGGAGCAGCAGCACGACCAGGTGGACTGGGGACAGCAAGGAGTCATCTGGCGAGGTAGTCCTGAGGCATGGTCCTAGGGCTCAGGTCCTCTGAGAGAAAGAAAGAAAAAATAGAGAGAGGGAATTAGAGAGAGCATACTTAACTTCACACAGGACACCAGATAAGACAGGATAAATACTCCAGATTAACCTCTATGGGCTAGGCGGGACGAATTCGTCCCACCTACGTAATGGAATATCTAAATATTCCATTACCGTACTTCGAAGCATGTCAACCGCTGTTTAAAATCCATTTTTATGCCATTTTTCTCGTAAAAAAGCGATAATATTCCGACCGGGAATGTCCATTTAGCTAAACTGAGGAAATTAAACAAAGCTTTCGGTCGACGCGGGCACAAGCCTGAGTCTCACAGTACTGTTACCAGCCACTACCCAAACGCGCTACTTTTTTTCAGCCAGAGCCTGCAAAGCCACGATTCAGCTTTTTGCCGCCTTCTGAGACCCTATGGCAGCCGTAGGAAGTGTCACGGGACAGCTAAGATCCTCACTCTTCAATAAACAGAGACAAGAAGAACGACACCTTGTCAGACAGGCCACTTCCTGCCTGAAACCTTGTCAGGTTTTTGCCTGCCAAATTAGTTCTGTTATACTCACAGACACCATTCAAACAGTTTTAGAAACTTTAGGGTGTTTTCTATCCATATGTAATAAGTATATGCATATTCTAGTTACTGGGTAGGAGTGGTAACCAGATTAAATCGGGTACGTTTTTTATCCAGCCGTGTCAATACTGCCCCCTATCCTAAACAGGTTAACCTCTTGGGGCTATGTGGGACGCTAGCGTGCCACCCGTGGTGCACCCTATCAACAGCAGGTGCATTTCAAGAGCGGCAAATTTGAAACCAAATAAATGTCAAACTTCAAATTTTTCAAACATACAACTATCTTACACCCTTTGAAAGATAAACATCTCCTTAATCTAACCACGTTGTCCGATTTCAAAAAGGTTTTACGGCGAAAGCATAAAGTTAGATTATGTTAGGAGAGTACATTGACAATAGCTGTGTGTAATGTTTTGTCAATTCAAAGACAGGCATCACCAAAACCATAAAACCAGCTAAAATGATGCACTAACCTTTGACAATCTCCATCAGATGACACTCCTAGGACATTATGTTAGACAATGCATGCATTTTTAGTTCTATCAAGTTCATATTTATATCCAAAAACAGCGTTTTACTATGGCGTTGATGTTCAGGAAATCGTTTCCCTTCAATAACCGGCAGTCAAGTCAGCACCACAAATTAAATAATTAAAATTAGAAAACATTGGTAAAATATTATATTGTCATTTAAAGAATTATAGATTTACATCTCTTGAACGCAATCGACTTGCCAGATTTAAAAATAACCTTACTGGGAAATCACACTTTGCAATAATCTGAGCACTGCGCCCAGAAAAATACGCTTTGCGATACAGACAAACGGCCATGTTGGAGAGATCTAAAATCGAAAATACTATGTAAATAATCCATTACCTTTGATTCTCTTCATCAGATGTCACTTCCAGGAATCCCAGGTCCATAACGAATGTAGTTTTGTTCAAAAAAGCTCATAATTTATGTCCAAAAAGCTCCGTGTTGTTAGCACATGATCTAAGCCCGCCGGACTTCACTTCATGAACGAGGGGAAAAAATATATTTACGTTCGTTCAAACATGTCAAACGTTGTATAGCATAAATCATTAGTGCCTTTTTTAACCAGAACATGAATAATATTCAAGGTGGACGAATGCATTCTCTTTTAAAACGTATTGGAACGAGGGTACCCAACATGACCTTGCGCGCCAGAGTCTAATCGGCCATCACCGTTCCAAGGCTCTTGTTCGGTCAGATCTCATAGTAGAAGACTCAAAACACTTTGTAAAGGCTGGTGACATCTAGTGGAAGCAATAGGAAGTGCCAAAACATTAATCAGCCCCTGTGTGTTTCAATGGCATAGGCTTAAAGGTAATTCAACACATCAGGTATCCACTTCCTGTCAGAAAATGTCTCAGGGTTTTGCCTGCCAAATGAGTTCTGTTATACTCACAGACACCATTCAAACAGTTTTAGAAACTTTAGGGTGTTTTCTATCCATATATAATAAGTATATGCATATTCTAGTTACTGGGTAGGATTAGTAACCAGATTAAATCGGGTACGTTTTTTTTTATCCAGCCGTGAAAATACTGCCCCCTAGCCCCAACAGGTTAACCTGTTGGGTCTAGGGGGCAGCATTTGCACGTCTGGATAAAAAAAATTTACCCGATTTAATCTGGTTACTAATCCTACCCAGTAACTAGAATATGCATGTACTTATTATATATGGATAGAAAACACTCTAAAGTTTCCAAAACTGTTTGAATGGTGTCTGTGAGTATAACAGAACTCATTTGGCAGGCAAAACCCTGAGACATTTTCTGACAGGAAGTGGATACCTGATGTGTTGTATTGACTTTAAACCTATCCCATTGAAAAACACAGGGGTTTAGGAATATTTTGGCACTTCCTATTGCTTCCACTAGATGTCACCAGCCTTTACAAAGTGTTTTGAGTCTTCTGGAGGGAGATCTGACCGAACAAGAGCCATGGAACGGTGATGTCCCATTAGACACCTGGCGCGCTAGTTCATGTTGGGTACCCTCGTTCCAATACGTTATAAAAGAGTATGCATTCGTCCACCTTGAATATTATTCATGTTCTGGTTAAAAAAGGCCCTAATGATTTATGCTATACAACGTTTGACATGTTTGAACGAACGGAAATATATTTTTTCCCCTCGTTCATGACGAGAAGTCCGGCTGGCTTACATCATGTGCTAACGAGACGGAGATTTTTGGACATAAATGATGAGCTTTTTTGAACAAAACTACATTCGTTATGGACCTGTGATACCTGGAAGTGACATCTGATGAAGAGAATCAAAGGTAATGGATTATTTACATAGTATTTTCGATTTTAGATCTCCCCAACATGACGTCTAGTCTGTATCGCAACGCGTATTTTTCTGGGCGCAGTGCTCAGATTATTGCAAAGTGTGATTTCCCAGTAAGGTTATTTTTAAATCTGGCAAGTTGATTGCGTTCAAGAGATGTAAATCTATAATTCTTTAAATGACAATATAATATTTTACCAATGTTTTATAATTTTAATTATTTAATTTCTGACGCTGACTTGACTGCCGGTTATTGGAGGGAAACGATTTCCTCAACATCAATGCCATAGTAAAACGCTGTTTTTGGATATAAATATGAACTTGATAGAACTAAAAATGCATGCATTGTCTAACATAATGTCCTAGGAGTGTCATCTGATGGAGATTGTAAAAGGTTAGTGCATCATTTTAGCTGGTTTTATGGTTTTGGTGACCCTGTCTTTGACTTGACAAAACATTACACACAACTCTTGTAAATGTACTGTCCTAACATACTCTAAATTTATGCTTTCGCCGTAAAACCTTTTTGAAATCGTAAAACGTGGTTAGATTAAGGAGATGTTTATCTTTCAAATGGTGTAACATAGTTGTATTTTTGAAAAATTTGAATTTTGACATTTATTTGGATTCAAATTTGCCGCTCTTGAAATGCACCTGCTGTTGATGGAGTGCACCACGGGTGGCACGCTAGCGTCCCACCTAGCCCCAAGAGGTTAAACAGACTGTCCCAAACATAACGATGGTCATTATGGCCAAACAGTTCTATTTCATTTCATCAGACCACAAATCAAAGTTTTTTGTCAAGTGTGCCGACTACAACAGGTGAAGACCTTACAGTGAAATGCTTATTTACAGGCTCTAACCAATAGTGCAAAAAAAGGTGTTAGGTGAACAATAGGTAAGTAAAGAAATAAAACAACAGTAAAAAGACAGTGGAAAATAACAGTAGCGAGGCTATATACAGTAGCGAGGCTATAAAATGAGTGAGGCTACATACAGACACCGGTTAGTCGGGCTGATTGAGGTAGTATGTACATGTACATATGGTTAAAGTGACTATGCATATATGATAAACAGAGAGTAGCAGTATTGTAAAAGAGGGTTGGCGGGTGGTGGGTTGCGGGACACAATTCTTATAGCATGGTTAGCCAATATGCGGGAGCACTGGTTGGTCGGGACAATTGAGATACATTTTACAATTTAGTCATCATATAATATGTATGCATTCACTACTGTAAGTCGCTCTTATCCAGAGCGACTTACAGTAGTGAATGCATACATTTCATATTATAATTTTTGTTTTCTTTTCCGTACTGGTCCCCCGTGGGAATCGAACCCACAACCCTGGCGTTGCAAACACCATGCTCTAAAAACTGGTAGTATGTACATGAATGTATAGTTAAAGTAACTATGCACATATGATAAACAGAGAGTAGCAGCAGCGTAAAAGAGGGGTTGGGATGGGGCACACATTGCAAATAGTCCGGGTAGCCATTTGATTACTAGGAGTCTTATGGCTTGGGGGTAAAAACTGTTGAGAAGCCTTTTTGTCCTAGACTTGGCACTCCGGTACCACTTGCCATGCGGTAGTAGAGAGAACAGTCTATGACTGGGGTGGCTGGGGTCTTTGACAATTTATAGGGCCTTCCTCTGACACCGCCTGGTGTTGAGGTCCTGGATGGCAGGCAGCTTAGCCCCAGTGATGTAGTGGGCCGTACGCACTACCCTCTGTAGTGCC
>NC_138310.1:39175000-39455000 GCF_965601325.2 Salmo salar | reverse complement strand
CTCCTAGGACATTATGTTAGACAATGCATGCATTTTTAGTTCTATCAAGTTCATATTTATATCCAAAAACAGCGTTTTACTATGGCATTGATGTTGAGGAAATCATTTCCCTCCAATAACCGGCAGTCAAGTCAACACCACAAATTAAATAATTAAAATTAGAAAACATTGGTAAAATATTATATTGTCATTTAAAGAATTATAGATTTACATCTCTTGAACGCAATCAACTTGCCAGATTTAAAAATAACCTTACTGGGAAATCACACTTTGCAATAATCTGAGCACTGCGCCCAGAAAAATACGCGTTGCGATACAGACTAGACGTCATGTTGGGGAGATCTAAAATCGAAAATACTATGTAAATAATCCATTACCTTTGATTCTCTTCATCAGATGTCACTTCCAGGTATCACAGGTCCATAACGAATGTAGTTTTGTTCAAAAAAGCTCATCATTTATGTCCAAAAATCTCCGTCTTGTTAGCACATGATCTAAGCCAGCCGGACTTCTCGTCATGAACGAGGGGAAAAAATATATTTACGTTCGTTCAAACATGTCAAACGTTGTATAGCATAAATCATTAGGGCCTTTTTTAACCAGAACATGAATAATATTCAAGGTGGACGAATGCATACTCTTTTATAACGTATTGGAACGAGGGTACCCAACATGAACTCGCGCGCCAGGTGTCTAATGGGCCATCATCGTTCCATGGCTCTTGTTCGGTCAGATCTCCCTCCAGAAGACTCAAAACACTTTGTAAAGGCTGGTGACATCTAGTGGAAGCAATAGGAAGTGCCAAAATATTCCTCAGCCCCTGTGTTTTTCAATGGGATAGGTTTAAAGGTAATACAACACATCAGGTATCCACTTCCTGTCAGAAAATGTCTCAGGGTTTTGCCTGCCAAATGAGTTCTGTTATACTCACAGACACCATTCAAACAGTTTTAGAAACTTTAGAGTGTTTTCTATCCATATATAATAAGTATATGCATATTCTAGTTACTGGGTAGGATTAGTAACCAGATTAAATCTGGTACATTTTTTTTATCCAGCCGTGCAAATACTGCCCCCTAGCCCTAACAGGTTAAACAATATTTTTTTTCTCTCCCTCGCTTTGAGAGTGGAGCGAGAGCTTCGATGGTTTGCCTTTGGCAAAGAAATCATTTCTCACCTGTACTTTTCTCACGTGTACTGCATTGCTGTAACCTCAAATGGGATTCCATTTGTGACCTCACCCCTTCTCACCCCTTCTTCTCTTCATTACTCACAAACACTATCTCTCTATCTATCTTGGTTTCTCTCTGTTTCACTCTCTAGCTCTGTTTCTCTATCTCCCTCTCTCCCTCTCTCTCTCCCTATTTCTGTTTCTCTCTATATTTTTTATTTTGCCTGCAATAGTATGCAGGTCATAAAAGGAGTCATGGGGTGAAGACTAGAGAGTCTCTTTTACTCAGCAGCAATTTCATCTACTTTCAATTTCCCATTCAATCTCTTTACCCCAATCTCTCCCTGACTCACTCACTCACACATTCCATTCTCTTAATCCCTTCATCTCTTCCACCCTCTGAGGTGAGGAGAGGACCAGGCTTTGTTGCACCCACACACATACACACACATACACTGTTAAGATTCCATCAAAGACTGAGGCCTTTGTTGGATCCTGAAAATATGTGTGTGTGTGTGCCCACCCTGACCCTCTTACAGCCCACCCTGACCCTCTTACTGCCCACCCTGAACCTCTTACAGCCCACCCTGACCCTCTTACTGCCCACCCTGACCCTCTTACTGCCCACCCTGACCCTCTTACTGCCCACCCTGAACCTCTTACAGCCCACCCTGACCCTCTTATAGCCCACCCTGACCATTTTACAGCCCACCCTGACCCTCTTACAGCCCACCCCGACCATTTTACAGCCCACCCTGACAGCCCACCCTGACCCTCTTACTGCCCACACTGACACTCTTACTGCCCACCGTGACCCTCTTACAGCCAATCCTGACCCTCTTACAGCACACCCTTACAGCCCACCCTGACCCTCTTACAGCCCACCCTGACCATTTTACAGCCAACCCTGACAGCCCACCCTGACCATCTTACTGCCCACCCTGACCTTCTTACTGACCCTCGTACAGCCCACCCTGACCCTCTTACTGCCCACACTGACCCTCTTACTGCCCACCCTGACCCTCTTACAGCCAATCCTGACCCTCTTACAGCCCACCCTGACCCTCGTACTGCCTAACTGACCCTCTTACAGCCCACCCTGACTCTCTTACTGCCCACCCTGACCCTCGAACTGCCTAACTGACCCTCTTACTGCCCACCCTGACCCTCTTACTGCCCAACCTGACCCTTTTATTGCCCACCCTGACCCTCTTACTGCCACCCTGACCCTCGTTATTCCTAACTGACCCTTTTACAGCAAACACTGACCCTCTTACAGCCCACCCTGACCCTCTTGCAGCCCACCCTGACCCTCTTACAGCTCACCCTGACAGCCCACCCTGACCTTCTTACAGCCCACCCTGACCCTCTTACAGCCCACCCTGACCCTCTTACAGCTCACCCTGACAGCCCACCCTGACCTTCTTACAGCCCCCCTGACCCTTTTGCAGCCAACTCTGACCCTCTTACAGCCCACCCTGACCCTCTCACTGTCCACCCTGACCCTCTTACTGCCCACCCTGACCCTCGTACTTCCTAACTGACCCTCTTACTGCCCACCCTGACCCTCTTACAGCCCACCCTGACCCTCGTACTGCCTAACTGAGCCTCTTACAGCCCACCCTGACCCTCTTACTGCCCACCCTGAACCTCTTACAGCCCCCCCTGACCCTCGTACTGCCCACCCTGAACCTCTTACAGCCCACCCTGACAGCCCACCCTGACCATCTTACAGCCCACCCTGACCATTTTACAGCCCACCCTGACAGCCCACCCTGACCCTCTTACAGCCCACCCTGGCCCTCTTACTGCCCACAGTGACCCTCTTACAGACAATCCTGACCTTCTTACAGCCCACCATGACCCTCATACAGCACACCCTTACAGCCCACCCTGACCCTCTTACAGCCCACCCTGACCCTCTTACTGCCCACACTGACCCTCTTTCTGCCCACCCTGACCCTCTCACTGCCCAACCTGACCCTCTTACTGCTCACCCTGACCCTCTTACTGCCTAACTGACCCTCTTACTGCCCACACTGACCCTCTTACTGCCCACACTGACCCTCTTACTGCCCACCCTGACCCTCTTACTGACCACCCTGACCCTCTTACTGACCACCCTGACCCTCTTACAGCCCACCTTGACCCTCTTACAGCCCACCCTGACCCTCTTAAAGCCCACCCAGACCATCTTACTGCCCACCCTGACCCTCTTACAGCCCACCCTAACAGTCCACCCTGACCTTATTTACAGCCCACCCTAACAGCCCACCCCGACCCTCTTACAGCCCACCCCGACCCTCTTACAGCCCACCCCGACCCTCTTACAGCCCACCTGACCCTCTTTACAACCCACCCTGACCCTCTTACAGCCCCCCTGACCCTTTTAAAGCAAACACTGACACTCTTGCAGCCGACCCTGACCCTCTTGCAGCCGACCCTGACCCTCTTGCAGCCCACCCTGACCCTCTTACAGCCCACCCTGACCCTCTTACAGCCCCCTGACCCTTTTGCAGCCAACTCTGACCCTCTTACAGCCCACCCTGACCCTCTCACTGCCCACCCTGACCCTCTCACTGCCCACCCTGACCCTCGTACTTCCTAACTTACCCTCTTACTGCCCACCCTGACCCTCTTACTGCCCAACCTGACCCTCGTACTGCCTAACTGACCCTCTTACAGCCCACCCTGAACCTCTTACAGCCCACCCTGACCCTCTTACTGTTCACCCTGAACCTCTTACAGCCCCTCTGACCCTCTTACTGCCCACCCTGAACCTCTTACAGCCCACCCTGACAGCCCACCCTGACCCTCTTACAGCCCACCCTGACAATTTTACAGCCCACCCCGACGGCCCACCCTGACCCTCTTACTGCCCACCCTGACCCTTTTACAGCCCACCCTGACCCTCTTACTGCCCACACTGACCCTCTTACAGACAATCCTGACCCTCTTACAGCCCACCCTGACCCTCTTACAGCACACCCTTACAGCCCACCCTGACCCTCTTACAGCCCACCCTGACCCTCGTACAGCCCACCCTGACCCTCTTACTGCCCACACTGACCCTCTTACAGACAATCCTGACCCTCTTACAGCCCACCCTGACCATTTTACAGCCCACCCTGACAGCCCACCCTGACCATTTTACAGCCCACCCTGACAGCCCACCCTGACCCTCTTACTGCCCACCCTGACCCTCTTACAGCCCACCCTGACCCTCTTACTGCCCACACTGACCCTCTTACAGACAATCCTGACCCTCTTACAGCCCACCCTGACCCTCTTACAGCACACCCTTACAGCCCACCCTGACCCTCTTACAGCCCACCCTGACCCTCTTACTGCCCACCCTGACCCTCTTACTGCCCACCCTGACCCTCTTACAGCCAATCCTTACCCTCTTACAGCCCACCCTGACCCTCTTACAGCACAGCCTTACAGTCCACCCTGACCCTCCTACAGCCCACCCTGACCCTCGTACAGCCCATCCTGATCCTCTTTCAGCCCACCCTGACAGCCCACCCTGACCCTCTTACAGCCCACCCTGACCCTCTTACAGCAAACACTGACCCTCTTACAGCCCACCCTGACCCCCTTACAGCCCACCCTGAACCTCTTACAGCCCACCCTGACCCTCTTACAGTCCCCCTGACCCTTTTACAGCAAACTCTGACACTCTTATTGCCCACCTTGACCCTCTCACTGCCTACACTGACCCTCTTACTGTCTACCCTGACCCTCGAACTGCCTAACTGACCCTCTTACTGCCCACCCTGACCCTCTTACTGCCTAACTGACCCTTTTACTGCCACCCTGACCCTCGTAATTCCTAACTTACCCTCTTATAGCCTACCCTGACCCTCTTACAGCCCACCCTGACCCTCGTACAGCCCCCCTGACCCTCCTACTGCCCACCCTGACCCTCTTACAGCCGTACCTGACAGCCCACCGTGACCCTCTTGCAGCCCCCCTGACCCTTTAACAGCCAACCCTGAACATCTTACAGCACAATTTCACCCTCTTACAGCCCACCCTGAATTTCTTATAGCCCCCTGACCCTTTTACAGCCAACCTTGACACACTTGCAGCCCACCCTGACCCTCTTGCAGCCCACCCTGACCCTCTTGCAGCCCACCCTGACCCTCTTGCAGCCCACCCTGACCCTCTTGCAGCCCACCCTGACCCTCTTACAGCCCATCCTGACCCTCTTACAGCCCACCCTGACATCCCACCCTGACCCTCTTACAGCCCACCCTGATCCTCTTACAGCCCACCCTGACAGCCCATGCTGACCCTCTTACAGCCCACCCTGGCCCTCTTTCAGCCCACCCTGACAGCCCACCCTGTTCCTCTTACAGCCCACTGTGACCCTTTTACTGCCTAACTGGCTCTCTTTCTGCCCACCCTGACCCTGGTACTGCCTAACTGACCCTCTTACAGCCCACCCTGACCCTCTTACAGCCCACCCTGACCCTTTTACTGCCCACCCTGACCCTCATACTGCCTAACTGACCCTCTTATAGCCCATCCTGACCCTCTTACTGCCCACCCTGACCCTCTTACAGCCCATCCTGATCCTCTTTCAGCCCACCCTGACAGCCCACCCTGACCCTCTTGCAGCCCCCCTGACCCTTTAACAGCCAACCCTGAACATCTTACAGCACAATTTGACCCTCTTACAGCCCACCCTGACTTTCTTATAGCCCCCTGACCCTTTTACAGCCAACCTTGACACTCTTACAGCACACCTTGACCCTCTTGCAGCCCACCCTGACCCTCTTGCAGCCCACCCTGACCCTCTTGCAGCCCACCCTGACCCTATTACAGCCCATCCTGACCCTCTTACAGCCCACCCTGACCCTCTTACAGCCCACCCTGATCCTCTTACAGCCCACCCTGACAGCCCACGCTGACCCTCTTGCAGCCCACCCTGACCCTCTTGCAGCCCACCCTGACCCTCTTGCAGCCCACCCTGACCCTCTTGCAGCCCACCCTGACCCTCTTGCAGCCCACCCTGACCCTATTACAGCCCATCCTGACCCTCTTACAGCCCACCCTGACATCCCACCCTGACCCTCTTACAGCCCACCCTGATCCTCTTACAGCCCACCCTGACAGCCCACGCTGACCCTCTTACAGCCCACCCTGGCCCTCTTTCAGCCCACCCTGACAGCCCACCCTGTTCCTCTTACAGCCCACTGTGACCCTTTTACTGCCTAACTGGCTCTCTTTCTGCCCACCCTGACCCTTGTACTGCCTAACTGACCCTCTTACAGCCCACCCTGACCCTCTTACAGCCCACCCTGACCCTTTTACTGCCCACCCTGATCCTCTTACAGCCCACCCTGACAGCCCACGCTGACCCTCTTACAGCCCACCCTGGCCCTCTTTCAGCCCACCCTGACAGCCCACCCTGTTCCTCTTACAGCCCACTGTGACCCTTTTACTGCCTAACTGGCTCTCTTTCTGCCCACCCTGACCCTGGTACTGCCTAACTGACCCTCTTACAGCCCACCCTGACCCTTTTACAGCCCACCCTGACCCTTTTACTGCCCACCCGACCCTCTTATAGCCCACCCTGACCATCTTACTGCCCACCCTGACCCTCTTACAGCCCACCCTGACCCTCTTACAGCCCACTCTGACAGCCCACCCTGACCCTCTTACTGCCCACACTGACCCTCTTACTGCCCACCCTGACCCTCTTACAGCCCACCCTGACCCTCTTACAGCCCACCCTGACATCCCACCCTGACCCTCTTACAGCCCACCCTGGCTCTCTTACAGTCCACGCTGACCCTCTTACAACCCACCCTGACCCTCTTTCTGCGCACCCTGACAGCCCACCCTGACCCTCTTACTGCCCACCCTGACCCTCTTACAGCCCATCCTGACCCTCTTACAGCCAATCCAGACCCTCTTACAGCCCACCCTGACCCTCTTACAGCCCACCCTGACCCTCTTACAGCCCACCCTGACCCTCTTACAGCCCACCCTGACCCTCTTACAGCCCACCCTGACAGCCCACCCTGACCCTCTTACTGCCCACACTGCCCCTCTTACTGCCCACCCTGACCCTCTTACAGCCCACCCTGACCCTCTTTCAGCCCACCCTGACAGCCCACCCTGTTCCTCTTACAGCCCACTGTGACCCTTTTACTGCCTAACTGGCTCTCTTTCTGCCCACCCTGACCCTTGTACTGCCTAACTGACCCTCTTACAGCCCACCCTGACCCTCTTACAGCCCACCCTGACCCTTTTACTGCCCACCCTGATCCTCTTACAGCCCACCCTGACAGCCCACGCTGACCCTCTTACAGCCCACCCTGGCCCTCTTTCAGCCCACCCTGACAGCCCACCCTGTTCCTCTTACAGCCCACTGTGACCCTTTTACTGCCTAACTGGCTCTCTTTCTGCCCACCCTGACCCTGGTACTGCCTAACTGACCCTCTTACAGCCCACCCTGACCCTTTTACAGCCCACCCTGACCCTTTTACTGCCCACCCGACCCTCTTATAGCCCACCCTGACCATCTTACTGCCCACCCTGACCCTCTTACAGCCCACCCTGACCCTCTTACAGCCCACTCTGACAGCCCACCCTGACCCTCTTACTGCCCACACTGACCCTCTTACTGCCCACCCTGACCCTCTTACAGCCCACCCTGACCCTCTTACAGCCCACCCTGACATCCCACCCTGACCCTCTTACAGCCCACCCTGGCTCTCTTACAGTCCACGCTGACCCTCTTACAACCCACCCTGACCCTCTTTCTGCGCACCCTGACAGCCCACCCTGACCCTCTTACTGCCCACCCTGACCCTCTTACAGCCCATCCTGACCCTCTTACAGCCAATCCAGACCCTCTTACAGCCCACCCTGACCCTCTTACAGCCCACCCTGACCCTCTTACAGCCCACCCTGACCCTCTTACAGCCCACCCTGACCCTCTTACAGCCCACCCTGACAGCCCACCCTGACCCTCTTACTGCCCACACTGCCCCTCTTACTGCCCACCCTGACCCTCTTACAGCCCACCCTGACCCTCTTACAGCCCACCCTGACATCCCACCCTGACCCTCTTACAGCCCACCTTGGCTCTCTTATAGCCCACGCTGACCCTCTTTCTGCCCACCCTGACAGCCCACCCTGACCCTCTTACAGCCCACCCTGACCCTCTTACTTCCCACCCTGACCCTATTACAGCCAATCCAGACCCTCTTACAGCCAATCCAGACCCTCTGACAGCCCACCCTGACCCTTTTACCACCCTCCCTGACCCTCTTACAGCCCACCCTGACACCCCACCCTGACCCTCTTACTGCCCACCCTGACCCTCCTACTGCCCACCCTGTCCCTCTTACAGCCCACCCTGACAGTCCCCCCTGACCCTTTTACAGCCAACCCTGACCCTCTTACAGCACACCTTGACCCTCTTACAGCCCACCCTGACCCTCTATCAGCCCACCCTGACCCTCTTACAGCTCAGCCTGACTCTCTTACAGCCCACCCTGACCTTCTTAAAGCCCACCCTCATTTGTCATAATGTGTCAGACAGCATATTAATGAGCTAGTCCATTGATCAGTGGATGTGCTTTCAGCTGGACGGATAAATGGACACTCTCTGAGGCTAGGCAGTGGAAGTGTTATTGCTCTGTCTAGATTAGATTTGGTGCACTTAAAACACTTAGGCCTACAATCTCACTGTCTGATGTTTTATGCAACACAGTGCTTTTCTTTGAAGGTGAGTGAGTGAGTGAGTGAGTGAGTGAGTGAGTGAGTGAGTGAGTGAGTGAGTGAGTGAGTGAGTGAGTGAGTGAGTGAGTGAGTGAGTGAGTGTTTGTTGGTGTGTGATGCTGGTTTAATTTAAGGCTAGTCAACCGTTACCAGGGGAGGATGTGGGGATATTACCCACAATCCCGGTAACTAAATCCCAAAAGGTTGTCACTAGTTACCACAGCGACAAAGTCAGAAGGCTCACCTACTCAACCAGTAAGATGAAGGAGTGTGATGACGCGTATGCCAGCTCAAAAAGCCTGTCCACCAAACCAATTAGATGAGGGAGTGTGAGGACCAAGTTTGAGGACCAAATAACTAAACACATTCAGGAGCAAGAACTTGCAACATCACTAAAATTCATAACATTGAAAAAGGACAAAAGTTTTGGGCATTCCAAGCAAAGAGGAGTTATAATATTTGATAGAGCAACATTGTTAGTTTCCCTACAAGCCCTTCTAATAGTAATAAATCATATTGTTGACCTGCAACAGATGCACAGGCTTTGTCACGAAAACAACTCAGTGTGGAGAGTAAAAGTCTCCCATGAAATGGTGTTCCCTTTCAAGTTGTGTGCAAAAAGACGTCTGAATGCCACCAGGAGATGGACAGACAAACAAAAGCCAAAGAGAAATATGCTGCTGAAATGAACAAGAAGTAAGTAAGTTCAAAGACGGGTCACTGTCAGTTATACCATACACTTTTACAACATTAATTTCATTTTAATAATGTTAAAGTACTAACTAACAATGGAATGCTCCTCAATAAAATGTAAGAAGATGAGACTTGAAACGGGTATCCCAACTCTGTGATCACGAAAGAGCTCATGGGGAGGGGGGGAGGGGGGTCCCCTGTATAGAGTGGGGTTAGGGAGGTGAGTTTCCCTGTATAGAGTGGGGTTAGGGAGGTGAGTTTCCCTGTATAGAGTGGGGTTAGGGAGGTGAGTTTCCCTGTATAGGGTAGAGTTAGGGTGGTGAGTTTCCCCTGTATAGAGTGGGGTTAGGGTGGTGAGTTTCCCCTTTATAGAGTGGGGTTAGGGAGGTTAGTTTCCCTGTATAGGGTAGGGTTAGGGTGGTGAGTTTCCCCTGTATAGAGTGGGGTTAGGGAGGTGAGTTTCCCTGTATAGAGTAGGGTTAGGGTGGTGAATTTCCCCTTTATAGAGTGGGGTTAGGGTGGTGAGTTTCCCCTGTATAGAGTGGGGTTAGGGGGGTGAGTTTCCCCTTTATAGAGTGGGGTTAGGGTGGTGAGTTTCCCCTTTATAGAGTGGGGTTAGGGTGGTGAGTTTCCCCTTTATAGAGTGGGGTTAGGGTGGTGAGTTTCCCCTTTATAGAGTGGGGTTAGGGTGGTGAGTTTCCCCTTTATAGAGTAGGGTTAGGCTGGTGAGACGGAAACTAGTACAAAATACCAAAAAGGTGGACTGCAAGGCTATGTTAAGTTAAGTAAATAAATAACTATATTAAGTACCCAAGTGCCACAACAAGTAACAGGGTTGAAGTTTTCATCTTAAATCAGCCCCAAAATCTGCCAATTTCAAATATGGATTTCTGTGAACATTTCTGTGAAACTGTGTACATTTTACCTTTGGATTAGTTGGGGATTTTGAAAATACATATCTAAACTCAAGATATGTCAATTTATTTGTCTACATGCAATTTTAAAAGCAATGCAGATATTGGAGTAAACCTATTTTCGGTTAAGACAGGTAACTCTGAGTATGTGCAAATATCATCATAAGCTTGCAAGCTGAGTTTGAATAAGACATCCGATTAGCACTTTGTGTTTTCCAACGGTTGGTTTTACTATATCTAATTGATAACCAATTAATTGATGGATCAGTAGATCAAATGTCTCTTGTCTGCCCCTGCAAGCCGGTCGACATACATGTCATCACTCTCCCTCATCTGATTGGTCGAGCGACTTTGAGGCTGTGGTAGTAACGACCATCCCAGAACCCGGCTCTCTTCCTGATAAATCACTTCTTCCAACCCATGAATCCCAGAACCCCCATCTCTTCCTGATAAATCACTTCTTACAACCCATAAATCCCAGAACCCCCATCTCTTCCTGATAAATCACTTCTTACGACCCATAAATCCCAGAACCCCCATCTCTTCCTGGTAAATCACTTCTTCCGACCAATAAATCCCAGAACCCCCATCTCTTCCTGATCAATCACTTCTTCCGACCCATAAATCCCAGAATTCCCACCTAGCTTTTGATTCCGAATCTTGCTCCTTATAGGAATGTTATAGTCTATGAGCATGTAAACCATGTATGGTAGTGTCGTGTCTTTGGGGTACCATTAAACTGAAGACATGTTTATCAATTAACTCCCTGTAATTATTATCACGCGATCAAACTGATTAATCGTTTAATTGTAATTAACTAGGAGATCGGGGCACCAAGGAAAATATTCAGATTACAAAGTTATAATTTTCCTAATATAACTTTCCTATATTATAACATTATATATTATATTCTATTATAGTATAGGCCGATTATCTTCTGGTTTAAATGATGTATTTTACCTCGCGTCCAGTCTCATTCCAAACGTCGTAAATTGTTGTATCTGCACGAACCCAGTCTTTACTAAGAGTCATCCATACATCAATTGTCTTAAAATAATTTATTTACTAAACTAAGTAATTCACAGAAAGTATACAAACAGTAATTATCGTCACAAAGAATTGGTAGAGTAATGTGCCCTAGTGGGCTAACAGGCCTGGCTGGTGTCTTGTAGAACAATGGGTCATAAAAGGTCAGCTGAGGATGCACACAGAGTTCATTAATATTAACATATGCTAATCCTTTGCACATGAACGCTCACTCATTCGGGAACAATTGCAATCAATATATATTTACGCTCAGTGTGTTCGTCGGGATCCTTGTTGGAGCGTCGTTCTGTTGGAGAGTTCTCTCTCTCTCTCTCTCTCTCTCTCTCTCTCTCCTCTCTCTCTCTCTCTCTCTCTCTCTCTCTCTCTCTCTCTCTCTCTCTCTCTCTCTCTCTCTCTCTCTCTCTCTCTCTCTCTCTCTCTCTCTCTCTCTCTCTCTCTCTCTCTCTCTCTCTCTCTCTCTCGGTTAGAATGGATCTTTCAAAGCGACATTCATTAATGTCATCATAGAATGGATGTTTCGTCGGTCTTCGCGTTCAATGATATTAATTAATAGTCTGCAGCTAGAAATTATATCAAAGACTTGTTCTTATTCTGTCGATATCAATAGTCTAAAAGTTAACCACGTGGTATAGTTCACTTTCAGTAGCGGAATTGGATGGTCAAACCTATTGGCCAACTCGCAATGGAGTGGAGGCCTGGTCTGAAGAAATGTAAATCAGGGTGGGTTTTATAGTGAACATAGAACAGGCTTGTCACATGACGCCTGGTCCTGTCAGTGTCCCTGGGGGCGTGCCGATGACTGAGTTAAGCTTGGTACAGAAATACAATTCTATCACATTAACATCAGTACATAGCATCTCAATGTATTACAAATAGCTTTATCCTTATTAATACATTCTATACAACCATTTGGATGCAAGTCCCATCGCTGAGGCTATTATATAAACAGTTTTATGGTAATATGGCTATATTGTCTCTTCTGAGTATCACAAAATTGTACCAAGCGGACCAGTTCGTAGCTGGATTCTTCACCTGTCTTCCATACCTTCTCCAGAACACAAATGTCGCTTGGCTCCCCAATTCTGTGAGTTGGAAGAATTTCCTGTGTCTCTCTATGGGCCATGTGGCAAGAGATTCTCCTCTTAGAGTTGTACAACCCCTTCACACAGGGCCTGGGTGGGGGGAGGTAGGTTGGGGGATGGTGCAAGGGGGAGGGGGTCAACTGTCCTCCCTGTACTCAAAGAGGCCAACATCATGACAGTAGTGTCTACTGTATGTTATTTGATGTCTCTGTTTAATTGATGAGGGGATTTTATATTACTTTTTATAACATAATATGAACATAGATAACCTTTTCACGAATGGAGATGTTTTAAATGTTGTTCCTATTGAATATAATTTTTACATTTTAGTCATTTAGCAGACGCTCTTATCCAGAGCGACTTACAGTAGTGACTGCATACATTTCATACATTTATTTATTTTATTTTTTTCCCCGTACTGGTCCCCCGTGGGAATCGAACCCACAACCCTGGCGATGCAAACACCATGCTCTACCAACTGAGCCACACGGCTCAGTTGGTATGATGTATGATGCCCCCACCTGTTTTGAAGCATGTTGTTGACAGATTGTTTCTAGTAATCATTGCCATATGTCATTTGTCTCAGCAATTATATAAATATAAATCCTTTATTCCTCCAGAAGCCTTTAGTATTCAACAAGATCTTATAGTTTCACTTAGAACTTCAACGTACTATGGTTGAACGTCTATTTTCTATGCATTAACCTCTATGGGCTAGGTGGGACGCTTGCGTCCCACCTACTCAACAGCCAGTTGAATCCTGTGGCGCGTTATTCAAATACCTTAGATATGCTATTACTTCAATTTTTCAAAAATATGACTATTTTACACCATTTTAAAGATAAGACTCTCGTTAATCTAACCACACTGTCCGATTTCAAAAAGGCTTTACAACGAAAGCAAAACATTAGATTATGTCAGCAGAGTACCCAGCCAGAAATAATCAGACACCCATTTTTCCAAGCTAGCATATAATGTCACATAAACCCAAACCACAGCTAAATGTAGCACTAACCTTTGATGATCTTCATCAGATGACAACCCTAGGACATTATGTTATACAATACATGCATGTTTTGTTCAATCAAGTTCATATTTATATCAAAAACCAGCTTTTTACATTAGCATGTGACTA
Source organism: Salmo salar (assembly GCF_965601325.2). Lineage (NCBI taxonomy): Eukaryota > Metazoa > Chordata > Actinopteri > Salmoniformes > Salmonidae > Salmo > Salmo salar. The sequence goes on along the minus strand of NC_138310.1, from coordinate 39,441,215 downwards.
GCATGTGATTAGCATTGCCGGTGAATTTACTAAATTACTCACGATAAACGTTCACAAAAAGCATAACAATTATTTTAAGAATTATAGATACAGAACTCCTCTATGCACTCGATATGTCCTATTTTAAAATAGCTTTTCGGTGAAAGCACATTTTGTAATATTCTCAGTAGATAGCCCGGCATCACAGGGCTAGCTATTTAGACACCCAGCAAGTTTAGCACTCATCAAAGTCAGATTTACTATAAGAAAAATGTTATTACCTTTGTTGTCTTCGTCAGAATGCACTCCCAGGACTTCTACTTCAATAACAAATGTTGGTTTGGTCCAAAATAATCCATCGTTATATCCAAACAGCGGCGTTTTGTTCGTGCGTTCTAGACACTATCCTAAAGGGTAAATAAGGGTGGCGAGCATGGCGCAATTCGTGACAAAAGAATTCTAAATATTCCATTACCGTACTTCGAGGCATGTCAACCGCTGTTTAAAATCAATTTTTATGCCATTTTTCTCATAAAAAAGCGATAATATTTCGACCGGGAATCTGCGTTTAGGTAAACAGACGAAAGAAAATAAAGCATGGGGTCGACTCGGGCACGCGCCTAAGCCCATAGTACTCTGATCGGCCACTTGCCAAACGCGATAAAGTGTTTCAGCCAGAGGCTGCCTCGATATCGTTCAGCTTTTTCCCGGGCTCTGAGACCCTATGGAAGCCGTAGGAAGTGTCACGTTATTGAACAGATCCTGAGTCTTCAATAAAAAGAGCCAAGATGAAACACTACTTCTCAGACAGGCCACTTCCTGCTTGAAATCTTCTCAGGTTTTGGCCTGCCATATGAGTTCTGTTATACTCACAGACACCATTCAAACAGTTTTAGAAACTTTAGGGTGTTTTCTATCCAAAGCCAATAATGATATGCATATTCTAGTTACTGGGCAAGAGTAGTAACCAGATTAAATTGGGTACGTTTTTTATCCAGCCGTGTCAATACTGCCCCCTAGCCCTAACAGGTTAATTCCGCGTCGGTACATGGTTAATTAAAGGGTTAAGTTTAGGTATTAATTCCAAGTGGTTAAGGTTAGGGCAATGGTTTGGGGAAGGCTTAAAACTAAATCATTGAAAACAATGCACTGTTTCCATCAAGTATCGTAAAGTCTCATGGCTTGATACAGCATTAACTGCCTTGGTGCAGTGGTCAGAGCAGCACTCTTTGCCTCCGAGCATCTTAAGTTTGTGCCAGTACCGGGCAATAGTGTGCAATTTTTTTGGTGAGCAACGAGAAAGACATATATCAACCTTCTCAGGACCTTTTCAAACATCCGAAATCGAAGTCTATTTCTAGTGATTAGCTGGGAATGTGCTGTGTGTTATGAAAGCCTATTTTCTCATGAAGCAATGAAATAACTTGTGTTGTTATTAAGTGTTCCTTGGTTATGACTGATTCTGTGGGCTGATGCAGTGAGGTGCATACAGTAGATGGTCAATTAGATCCATCCATCTGCCTCATTTTCTCCTCCACTGGGTATATTCCTCAGTCTGTCTGTCTCTTGTTCTCCTCCACTGACTCTCTGAGAGGGAGGTTATGAAGAAAGTCCATGAGGCTTTTACCGCTCACAGCTTTCTGTCTTTAATTCTGTAAAACAAGCAGCCATTTGGACCTGAAGCGCGCACACACGCCCCAACCAAAAGGAGTTTTGGTTATGCATCAGGGTGATTTGTGTCAGGGTTGGTCTGTAGCACCTGTGGATGCAGACCCAGCACTTGTGTGTGTGAGTGAGTGAGTGAGTGAGTGAGAGAGAGAGTTTTGTAAGCGTAATGTTTACTGTTCACTTCTGATTGTTTATTTCACTTGTATTTATTATCTATTCCACTTGCTTTGGCAAGTGCTTTAAACATGTTTCCCATGCCAACAAAGCCCTTTGAATTTGAGTGAGAGAGAGTTACTGAGTGAAGTCAGCCTGTGTAACTCTACTGAGTGCGTGTGTGCGTGCTGGCCTTGTATGCATTGAACATGCAGCACGTTGGGTTGAGACGCAGGCTCTGACAGCTCTCCCTGACCAGGGCTTCAGAGCACCTGGGAGGAGTGTGTTAATTAACGACAGAACGAGGTGATGGAAGGATGCACTAACTTTAGACCTCACATGTCCAGACCGCCAAAAACCCAGTTCCATAAAACCCCATGTGTGTTTTATGTGTGGCATGTGTATACACAATACTAAGGTACAGAGCTGAACGTGACCAAAATATACCAACATTGCCTTGCAGTTCCTTTCACTACATCACAGACTCAGATATTCTCTCTCGTTTATCCCTCAGCCAGGCTATCCAGTTCGTTTTAGGTGATGATACCTCTTTTCAATTACAACCCTAAACATTCTTTAATTTCACATCAAACATAAACTTTCTCAAATTGAGACAGAAAAAGAGGGACACCACTCCATCTCTAGACCTAGCTGACAAAAGTTCAGAAGTTCACGACCTCACAGAATAAGATGTGAACAGATTGTAATTTGCGCCCTCCAAGACCTGACCTAGCGCCCTCCTTCCCTCTCCTTCCCCTGGTGTCTGATCTGAACCAGGCCAATATCTAGCTTTTGGTCACAAGAGCCAATCAGGGCTGGTTGTCATTGAGGTCATGTATTGAGTGCTGTGGGGAGATTCTAGAGACTTTTGGGGGAAGTTTTCTCGATCAATGAGGGCGGTACAAAGCCAACAGAACAGAGTATAGTGTATAGTGAAAATCAGTGGGGTCACACAGAGACACACACACACACACACACACACACGATTATTAAATTATTATATTTTAGTCAAATATTATATCTGTTTGGGGTTCTTGTGGTCAATTTGCAGTCTACAAATTATTTGTAATCTGCTCAAGAAATAATCGGCCCACGGCTGAATCTTGTTGATGATCCCTACCTTATATGAAGGCATAACACCTTCATAACACACAACTAGAGCCCTAACTCACAATTTAACCCCCAGCCATGTCACATGTCAGGTAGGTTTCGGTTGTGCTAGGGCGTTTTGAACAGGGACGGCGGATAGGCATAAGCATCTGCTTCTGAATCCAGAGATAGAAAGCTGTTTTTGAGATTGATGTTTTTAGGCTATCCCAAACTTTTACCTTTACCTAAACCTTAACCAATTGGCAGTTATTGCCTAACCATAAGACTTTGGAGTTATTTCCTAAACTTAACCCTAACCTTAAATTCAGAGTTAATGCCTAAAGTTAACCTTAAACATTTAGAAATTTGACCTTTGCAACAACAACATGACATTTGAAAAACCTGGCTCCCACAGTCTTGAGACTTTGAGAGCTAATTTATTTAACCCCCCCCCCCCACACACACACACACACACACACAACTACAGCCCTACTGTAACTCATCACTCAACCCCCCACATACAAACCTGGCAGGCTCCTCAGGGGGGTGACCTTAAATGTCACAGTACACTCCTCATTTAACCTGTCTGGGCTAGGGGGCAGTATTTTTATGGCCGGATGAAAAACGTACCCAATTTAAACAGGTTACTACTCTGGCCCAGAAACTAGAATATGCATATTATTAGTAGATTTGGATAGAAAAGACTCTGAAGTTTCTAAAACAGTTTGAATGGTGTCTGTGAGTATAACAGAACTCATATGGCAGGCAAAAACCTGAGAAAAAGTCAACCAGTAAGTGGAGGATCTGAGAATTGTAGTTCTTATTTCTAGTCCCTTTCAAAACTACAGTATCCGTGGGGTTATGTTGCACTTCCTAAGGCTTCCATTGGTTGTCTAAAGCCTTCGGAAAGTGGTTTGAGCATTCTCCTGTCACTGGGCAGATAATAGGAGCTCAGTTTCTGAGTGGACTGCCTGGCAACAAAGGGATTGGATATGCATGGTTACGCGAGCACGCCGTTCCTTCTTTTTCTTCTTGAATGAATATGCTATTGTCCGGTTGGAATATTATCGCAATTTTACGTTAAAAATACAATAAAGATAGATTTTAAACAGCGTTTGCCATGCTTCTAAGTACGGTAATGGAACATTTTGACTTTTCATCTCTGGTACCGCACTCGCGTGTTATGCCTTTGGATAAGTGATCTGTACGCATGAACAAAACGGAGGTATTTGTACATAAATATGTATTATTTCGAACAAAAACAACATTTCTTGTGGAAGTAGCAGTCCTGGGAGTGCATTCTGATGAAGATCAGCAAAGATAAGAGAATATTTCTGATACTAATTCTGAGTTTAGGTTGCCCCGAACTTGGCGGGTGTCTGTATAGCTCTCTGTGATGGCTGAGCTATGTACTCAGAATATTGAAAAATGTGCTTTCTCCATAAAGCTATTTTAAAATCTGACACAGCGGTTGCATCCAGGAGTAGTCTATCTATAATTCTTTAAATAATTGTTATATATTTTGTCAACGTTTATGATGAGTATTTTTGTAAATTGATGTGCACCTCCACCGAAGGTTTTGGTGGGAATACATTTTCTGAACATCACGCGCCAATATAAAATGCTGTTTTTGGATATAAATATGAACTTTATCGAACAAAACATACATGTATTGTGTAACATAATGTCCTAGGAGTGTCATCTGATGAAGATCGTCAAAGGTTAGTGCTTCATTTAGCTGTGTTTTGGGTTTTATTGATTATTTTTGTGTGATTTTGTGTGATTATTTTTGTCCATGTACTCTCCTAACATAATCTAATGATTTGCTTTCGCTGTAAAGCCTTTTTGAAATTGGACAATGTGGTTACATCAAGGAGAGGTGTATCTTTAAAATGGTGTAAAATAGTTGTATGTTTGAGAAAGTTGAATTATGACATTTTGTTGTTTTTGAATTTGCCGCCCTGATATTTCACTGGCTGTGTCCAGCAGGTGGGACGCTAGCGTCCCATGTAGCCCATAGAAGTTAACACATGCAAGCACAAAAGAAAACAACAACAAGATAACTAATGTAAAATATACTGTATCTGTAAAATGTATATAGTTTCAGAACTTTTGTGAAACAGCACATTTAAAAATATATGGAAAATAGAAATCAAAGTGGATGGTCTTCAGAGATAGATACAACCTCTCCCGGTTGAGGGTAGCTGAAGGATGAGATTTAAAAAATAAAATAAAAAAAACGATTGAAAAATATGTTGCGTCCGTAAAATGTATATTGTATGTAGAAGCTGGAAGTAGCAGCCTATGTGTTGTCCGTTAGTTTACTCCAATTAGGGGAGGGGTGGTAGTGTTAGCGGAACATGATAAAGGAAAATGTATTTTCTAAATATATATACAGTATATATATATATATATATATATATATATATATATATATATATATATATATATATATATATATATATATATATATATATATATATATATATATATAGTACCAGTCAAAGGTTTGGACACACCTTCTCATTCAAGGGTTTTTCTTTATTTCTTACTATTTTATACATTGTAGAATAATAGTGAAGACATTAAAACTAGGAAATAACATATATGGAATCATGTAGTAACTAAAAAAGTGCTAAACAAATATAAACAAACAAATAATATCAAAATATATTTTATATTTCAGATTCTTCAAAGTAGCTACCCTTTGCCTTGATAACAGCTTTGCACACTCTTGGCATTCTCTCAACAAGCTTAATGAGGAATGCTTTTCTTGAAGGAGTTCCCACATATGTTGAACACTTGTTGGCTGCTTTTCCTTCTCTCTGCGGTACCAAACAGGGCTATCTTCTGCATGGTGGCAACACAACATGACAACAACATGGTAGCAACACAACATGGTAGCAGCACAAAACATGGTATAAACATTATTGGGCACAGACAACAGCACAAAGGGCAAGAAGGTAGAGATAGATCACCCAAAGCAGCCACAACTGTCAGTAAGAGTGTCCATGATTGAGTCTTTGAATGAAGAGATTGAGATAAAACTGTCCAGTTTGAGTGTTTGTTGCAGCTCGTTCCAGTCACTGGCTGCAGTGAACTGAAAAGACAAACGACCCAGGGATATGTGTGCTTTGGGGAACTTTAACAGAATGTGACTGGCAGAATGGCTGTTGTATGTGGAGGATGAGTGCTGCAGTAGATATCTCAGATAGGGGGGAGTGAGGCCTAAGAGGGTTTATAAATAAGCATCAACCAGTGGGTCTTGCGACGGGTATACATAGATGACCAGTTTACAGAGGAGTGTAAAGTGCAGTGATGTGTCCCATAAGGAGCATTGGTGGAAAATCTGATGGCCAAATGGTAAAGAACATCTAGCCTCTCGAGAGCACCCTTACCTGCCAATTTATAAATTATGTATCCGTAATCTAGTATGGGTAGGATGGTCATCTGAATCAGGGTTAGTTTGGCAGCTGGTGTGAAAGAGGAGCGATTACGATATAGGAAACCAAGTCTAGATTTAACTTTAGCCTGCAGCTTTGATATGTGCTGAGAGAAGGACAGTCTACCGAGGTAGTAATCACACCTATGGGGAGAGGGGCATTCTTCTTACCAAACCACATTACCTTTGATTTGGAGGTGTTCAGAATAAGGTTTAGGGTAAAGAAAGCTTGTTGGACACTAAAAGCTTTGTTGTTGAGCATTTAACACAAAATCTGGGAGGGGCCAGCTGAGTATAAGACTGTATCATCTGCATATGCATGAATGAGAGAGCTTCCTACTGCCTGAGCTATGTTGTTGATGTAAATTGAGAAGAGCGTGGGGCCTAGGATTGAGCCTTGGGGTACTCCCTTGGTGAGAGGCAGTGGCTGAGACAGCAGATTTTCTGACTTTATTCACTGCACTCTTTGAGAGATTTAGTTAGCAAACCAGGCCCAAAAAACCCTCAGAGACACCAATACTCCTTAGCCGGCCCACAAGAATGGAATGTTCTACCGTATCGAAAGCTTTGGCCAAGTCTATAAAAATAGCAGCACATCTGACCCAGATGGGTTTTTTGGGGTCAAGTTTCAGGAGCTCGTTTAGCACCTCGGACTCAGTGACAGCCTGCAGGGAGAAACTTTGTAGCGGGGCAGCGGAAAAAGAGGGAGAAGCATCAGGGATAGGCGCATTAGAAGGGGTGGGAGATGAGGAAATGTTGAATGTGCAAGGAGGCATGGCTGAGTCAAATAGGAATCCTGACTTAATGAAGTAGTGATTAAAGTGCTCAGCCATGTGCTTCTTGTCAGTAACAACTACATCATCAACTTTAAGGGACATGGGCAGCTGTGAGGAGGAGGGTTTATTCCCCAGGTCTTTAACCGTTTTCCAGAACTTATTTTGGTTAGACCCACATAGAGAAAACTGCTCCTTAAAGTAACTAACTTTGGCCTTCCAGATAGCCTGAGTGCACTTATTTCTAATTTGCCTGAACGAGAACCAGTCAGCCTGAGTATGCGTGTGCCGAGCCTTTTGCCAAATGCAATTCTTAAGGCGGAGTAAATCTGCAAGATCACGGTCGAACCAGGGGCTGAACCTGGTTTTAATGCCCTTTTTCTTTATTAGTGTGTGTTTGTTTACTTCTATGGGACCTCTTCCCGTTCTCATCCCGTTAACGGTATTGATTTTGACAACAGCCAGTGGAAAATCAGAGCGCCAAATTTAAAACGGCTAAAATCTCATAATTCCATTTTCTCAAACAATCAACTATTTTACACCATTTTAAAGTTAACCTTCTCGTTAATCTAACCACGTCCGATTTCAAAAACGCTTTATGGCGAAAGCATAAAATTAGATTATGTTAGGACATAAACTTCACAAGAAACACCACACAGCCATTTTCCAAGCAACTAGATGCATCACAAAAACCCAAAACACAGCTAAATGAAGCACTAACCTTTGACGATCTTCATCAGATGACACTCCTAGGACATTATGTTACACAATACATGTATGTTTTGCTCGATAAAGTTCATATTTATATCCAAAAACAGCATTTTACATTGGCGCGTAATGTTGAGAAATGTTTTCCCTCCAAACCCCTGGTGAATCAGCACAATGAGCACACATATTACAGAAATACTCATCAAAATGTTTGATCAATATAGAAGTGTTATGCACAGAATTATAGATACACTTCTCCTAAATGTAATCGCATTGTCAGATTTCAGAAAAGGTTCACGGTGAAAGCACAATTTGCAATAATCTGAGTACAGCCCAGATGACACTAACAACTAGCAAACAGAAACCCGCCATCTTGGAGTTAATAAAACTAACAAATTACATTACAAATATTCACTTACCTTTGATTATCTTCATCAGAATGCACTCACAGGAACCCCAGCTCCACAATAAATGTTCGACAAAGTTCATATTTATTTCCAAAAAATCTATTTTGTTTGCGTGTTAGGTTCACTATCCAAATCCACAACGTGCATGCTTACTTAGTCCAGACGAAAAGTTTAAAAAGTTATACTACAGTTTGTAGAAACATGTCAAACGATGTATAGAATCAATCTTTAGGTTGCTTTTATCATATTTCTTGAATAAAATTCCAACCGGACCTATGCGTTCTCTTTAGCAGAATATGAACTCAGCTCGCTCCCAAGTCATTGCCCGTGACTGAGCCCATGCCTTATAATGGGACACCTACTTCCTAGGGCTGTAATTCCCATCAAATTCACCATAGAATCCTCAAACACCGTTCTAAAGACTGCTGACATCTAGTGGAAGCTTTAGGAAGTGCAAAATGAACCCTAACTCACTGTATACAGTCAAGGCAATCACTTGAAAAAACTACAACCACAGACTTTCCACCTTCTGCTTGGAATTGTCTCACGTTTTTGCCTGCCATATGAGTTCTGTTATACTCACAGACACCATTCAAACAGTTTTAGAAACTTCAGAGTGTTTTCTATCCAAATCTACTAATAATATGCATGTTCTAGTTTCTGGGCCAGAGTAGTAACCAGTTTAAATTGGGTACGTTTTTCATCCGGCCGTGAAAATACTGCCCCCTAGCCCAGACAGGTTAATAAAGCTCAGTTCCAGCTTCTTTTCACAAAGCAGAAAAGAAAATTATGATAATAATAATATAACCAACTTGGTGAACATGTGAATTTTTTTTCTGTATTCCTAAACAAAAGCACCAGTGCATGAACAATTGCGAAGGATTACTTGTATAAATACATATTCATGGAAATATATTCATGACAATATAGAAAAACAGTCATTTGTTGATTGTCTCAGACACTGTATTGTGCCTATACATATGAATCAATGTCGTCTTCTCTTTATGCTTCGGGTCCATAGTCAGCACAAAGCTTCAGGGCTTTGCGTGAGCAAGCACCGGAAACAAATCGCTTGGACTGCACACACTGCCGACTTGACGTTGTGTCTTATTTTTCCTGTGATCTGTGGTGCTTGGGGAAGAGGGAGATCAGGACGTGCTGCCTTGGCGGCCAGCTTGGCGGCTGTAGCTTCTTTCTTGGCATTCACGTGGTTCTGACATGCCAGATCCAGTGGGATGCATGGTGCTGAGGATGCAAACACTCTTATTTATTTTGCACCTGTACACCGTGAGTGTTGATTTACAACTCTCCATCACTGATGTGGAGTACAGCTCCACTGGTACATTGTTTTGTGCAAAGGGGGGCAGCTCCTGCCTTTGTTTGTTTACTGCAATGCGTCAATACAGGATTAAGATTGAATTTTACTACACCGGCTCTGACGCTCGTCGGATATGGCAGGGCTTGAAAACTATTACGGACTACAAAGGGAAACCCAGATGCAAGCTTCTCAGTGACATGAGCCTACAAGACGAAATAAATGCCTTTTATGCTCGCTTCGAGGCATGCAACACAGAAGCATGCGCGAGAGCACCAGCTGTTCTGGATGACTGTGTGATAACGATCTTGGTAGCCGATGTGAGCAAGACCTTTAATCTCTTTGGGGTAGGTGGGATGCTACCATCCCACCTGGCCAACATCCGGTGAAATTCAAATGACAAAAATCTTTTGTATTCCCATAGAGAGCCATTATAATCAGTGGTGAGCTCAACAACAAAAACATTTCCGGATGGATTCTCCTCGGGTGTTTGCCTGCCATATCAGTTCTGTTATACTTATAGACATTATTTTAACAGTTTTAGAAACATTAGAGTGTTTTCTATCCAATACTACCAATTATATACATATCCTTCTGGGCCTGAGTAAAAGGCAGTTTACTTTGGGCACGCTTTTCATCCGGACGTGAAAATACTGCCCCCTACCCAAGAGAGGTTAACAGCTTCTACCCCCAAGCAATAAGACTGCTGATACTCACTGTTTATTAGCTAGGCATAGTCACTTGTATTTGGCGCATGTGAAAAATAAAGTTTGATTTGATTTGTACCGAGCAGGCTAGGCTTCTTTGCAATTAACTTGTCTGCCAGGGAAATTGATGTGAAGAAGTTGTCCGTGGTCACATTCCTGCCTTTGCCCATGTAAGTCACCACAGTCTCCTACAGTCGTTCAACCACTTGCCTGGTTTCATCTTTCCCCTGATATGGAAAGCCCTTGAACAAGAACTTGGTTTCGACATCGGCGGCTAACCAAAACTTAACTGAAGTCACATGCACCATTTTCAGTTTCTGTCTGGTTTTTAATCAGTCATTTTACGTTTATTATGTTACTAGTTTTTGCTTATAGTAGCTGGAGCAATGCTGCTGCGCGAGTGGTCATGTGCTGAATGCATGGATATTCTTTGAAAAACTGAAATTTGGATAAAGAGCTGCACCTCGTAGAAGAGAATGATATCAACAGCAAGGTGTGCAGTCAAATGATGTGCTGCTGATAAATAGGCATAACACAAACTTATTGCACTATTGTCTTTCTTAATTAAAACCAACCTCTTCACCCTCCTCATCATTCAGTTAGGCCTAATTTAAATTCAATTGTGAATTAAGGTGCACGTTTATCGCCCATTCATCCATTTGTCATTCATTCAGTGAGGAGAGAGAGACCCATTAGCGCCTGGCTGGGTACCAATGTCCTACAGCACATTGTCTTGGCAGGTTAAGTTAGGAATAGGTGTGAAGAAAACAGGTAAAAAGGCTCTAAATACTTTTCTGTTTTAGATTTCAAAATTCTGACAAATGAGCAGTGTAAAATACAAACACTTCTAAAAGTGAAAAAAAGGAGCAGGACATCGCTTTTTTGGGGGGCATATTTATTTTATTTACAAAATCAAACGTCAGTGGCAATTGGCCTATGGTGGTTCTTGTGTAAAACTCTCAATGCCACCCTCAATCCTTCTCTGTCCAGCTCTTCATCTGTCCTTCATCAGGTCCCCTCTCTCTCGCTCTCTTTATCTATCTCTCTCTCTCTCCTCTGTCTCTCTCTCCCTTTCTCTCTGGTGGTGTTCCACAGCTGTTTTGAGCAGACGGTGCTCTCATAATCAGTTGTACATTTTGCAATGAAACTGAGATAATTTTGAATGTTTAAAGCTAATTTCCTGCAATTCTACACATTGCCTTGGAGCAGAGAGAAAAATGTACAGTTTTATAGCTAATCTCATGCTATTCTACACATAATGCCATGGGGCAAAGAGAAGAATGTGAACCCACAGGGGGCCCCAACCTCCCTAAAATATAAATATAGTTTTATACATTTTTGAGCGACCATGGGCCCCCCTGCCTTGCGGTGGCTGCGGGGGTTTGTGGTACGCCAATGCTCACCTTACTACCTATATGCATTTACTCACTGTGCCTCTCTCAGGAAGGAGTACAAACAAACGGACACACACACAGTAAGATGAGACATCCTGGCAGCAGACACAGTGGTGCATTTCCAGACGGTGCTGCCGTGTCTATAGAAACCAGTGCTACAGTTACCAACCACTTCCATCATCTTTAAATCACCATCTGTTTTTTTTACAAACACTGCTCTTGAACACAACAGATGCCAGGGAAGTTAGCTCTGCCTGAAGTTGTGTCTTTGTGCCAAGCTAAGCTGTGGCATAGTAGTGGATTTGAAGGCTTTGTTGATTTGTCATGTTGGGTGACAGTCTTATACACTGAGTGCACAAAACATTAGGAACAACTGCTCGGTCCATGACATGACTAGGTCAATCCAGGTGAAAGCTATGATCCGTTATTGATGTCACTTGTTATATCCACTTCAGTCAGTGTAGATGAAGGGGAGGAGGCAGGTTAAAGAAGGAATTTTAAGCCTTGAGACAATTGAGACAAGGATTTTGTATGTGTGCCATTCAGAGGCTGAGTGGGCAAGAACAATTATTTAAGTGCCTTTGAACGGGGTATGGTAGCAGGTGCCAGGCACACCGGTTTGTGTGAACTGCAACGCTGCTGGGTTTGAACAGTTTCCTGTGTGTATCAAGAATGGTCCACGACGAAAAGGACATCCAGCCAATATAACACAACTGTGAGAAGCATTGGAGGCAACATGGGCCAGCATCACTGAGGAACTGCCCAATCACCCTCTGAATGGCACACATACACAATCCATGTCTCAATTGTCTCAAGGCTTAAAATTCCTTCTTTAACCTGCCTCCTCCCCTTCATCTACACTGATTGAAATGGATTTAACAAGTGACATCAATAAGTTGTTTTTAATGTTTTGTACACTCAATGTAAGTGTTCATCTATTGGTGTAGCCAGTAGAACATAGTTCCCGTTTTGTCTTTAGTCTTTCAGATTGCTTAACTTCTGTTATTCATCAAACAGCTTCACTACCACACTTGTCCATTTGGACTCAGTAGGAGCAGTTCAGTTGTGTTGAGTGTGAGTTGCTGCTGCACTAGCAGAGTTGGTTAGGCTGTTTTTATATTATCCAGAGTGTTGGTGACTGTAACTGTGCTGCTGGCAACAATTATTGCTTTTTTTGCCAAGGTTTACTGACACCAGCCATATTCAACGGGTGTTGTGTTCATAAATTCGTCAGTTATTCTGCGCTCTGGCACACTCAGACAAGATTTCTCTGGAATCAGAGTATATAGCCAGAGCAAATTTACCAGCTACCTCTATCAACAGTTGTTGCAGTGACATTCCATTGAAATGGTTACTTGCTTGGTGGATGGAGTCTTTTGTTAAGACATGTAGCGTGCTAGCTAGGTAAACAATGAACCATAATCCCAATTTATGAAGTTGCATGCATGAATCTGCAGGTAGCTAATCAAACAGGTTCAATGTTAGCTAGCTAACATTAGACTATAAATAGCAAAGCAAATGGCTCTGAGATTCGAATAATAACATCATACACGTAACGTTTGCTAGCAGCCCAGCCAACTAACATTAGCTAGCTAACAGTACAGTCTTGGCCAAAAGTTGAGAGAATGACACAAATATTAATTTTCACGAAGTCTGCTGCCTCAGTTTGTATGATGGCAATTTGCATATACTCCAGAATGTTATGAAGAGTGATCAGATGAATTGCAATTAACTGCAAAGTCCCTATTTGCCATGCAAATGAACTGATTCCCCCAAAAACATTTCCACTGCATATCAGCCCTGCCACAAAAGGACCAGCTGACATCATGTCAGTGATTCTCTCGTTAACACAAGTGTGAGTGTTGACGAGGACAAGGCTGGAGATCACTCTGTCATGCTGATTGAGTTTGAAAAACAGACTGGAAGCTTCAAAAGGAAGTTGGTGCTTGGAATCATTGTTCTTCCTCTGTCAAACATGGTTACCTGCAAGGAAACACGTGCCATCATCATTGCTTTGCACAAAAAGGGCTTCACAGGCAAGGATATTGCTGTGAGTAAGATTGCACCTAAATCAACCATTTATCAAATCATCAAGAACTTAAAGGAAAGCGGTTTAATTGTTGTGAAGAAGGCTTCAGGGTGCCCAAGAAAGTCCAGCAAGCACCAGGACCGTCTCCTAAAGTTGATTCAGCTGTGGGATCGGGGCACCACCAGTACAGAGCTTGCTCAGGAATGGCAGCAGGCAGGTGTGAGCGCATCTGCATGCACAATGAGGCGAAGACTTTTGGAGGATGGCCTGGTGTCAAGAAGGGCAGCAAAGAAGCCACTTCTCTCCAGGAAAAACATCAGGGACAGACTGATATTCTGCAAAAGGTACAGGGATTGGACTGCTGAGGACTGGGGTAAAGTCATTTTCTCTGATGAATCTCCCATCCGGAAAAAAAGCTTGTCTGCAGAAGACAAGGTGAGCGCTACCATCAGTCCTTTGTCATGCCAAAAGTAAAGCAGCCTGAGACCATTCGTGTGTGGGGTTGCTTCCCAGCCAAGGGAGTGGGCTTACTCACAATTTTGCATAAGAACACAGCCATGAATAAAGAATGGTACCAACACATCCTCAAAGAGCAACTTCTCCCAACCATCCAGGAACAGTTTGGTGACAAACAATGCCTTTTCCAGCATGATGGAGCACCTTGCCATAAGGCAAAAGTGATCGGGGAATAAAACTCGGGGAATAAAACATTGATATTTTGGGTCCATGGCCAGGAAACGCCCCAGACCTTAATCCCATTGAGAACCTGTGGTCAAACCTCAAGAGGCGGGTGGACAAACAAAAACCCTCAAATTCTGACAAACTCCAAGCATTGATTATGCAAGAATGGGCTGCCATCAGTCAGGATGTGGCCCAGAATTTAATTGACAGCATGCCAGGGCGGATTGCAGAGGTCTTGAAAAAGAAGGGTCAACTCTGCAAATATTGACTCTTTGCATCAACTTCAGGTAATTGTCAATAAAAGCCTTTGACACTTATGAAATGCTTGTAATTATACTTCAGTATTCCATAGTAACATCTGACAAAAATATCTAAAGACACTGAAGCAGCAAACTTTGTGGAAATTAATATTTGTGTCATTCTCAAAACTTTTGGCCACGACTGTACACTTTAACTTGAAATGAAAACTAATTTCTTAAAAAATTAGAAACCTGTAATATCTGAAAATGTAGCTAGGTAGACTATCTTACCCGTATACGTCATGAATGGATGTCACGGATGCCATGGTTGCTCGTAGTTTGAAGATGTAATCCGGAGACAGGTGTTTTCTCCATCTCCTTAGCTATCATACTCCAATTCCACTGATTTCAATTCCCGGTCCTCCAGCAAGTGGAGAGCAACACTTTTGCACACAACATTTGGTAGGAGGTGGGAGGTTGATAGGCAAGACACAGCCAGAGTATGTCAGCTTTAAATCAATGATATAGCCTCACTCATGAACACATAACTGACACACATTTGTTTTGGCTCTCTCTTTAAGTGTTATATGGCGTAGCCTAAAACAAAAGCCTGCGCACACACGCACACACGCACGCACGCACGCATGCATGCACGCACGCACACACACACACACACACACACACACACACACACACACACACACACACACAGTGCGGTGTGGTTTGTGAACTGTGAAAGGGGTTAGGTTTTATGAAAGTGGTGACATTATAACATCCTGACACAGCTCCGTGGCAAACAGCTCTGAAGGTCTGTGTGTGTGTGTGTGTGTGTGTGTGTCTGTGTGTGTGTGTGTGTGTGTCTGTGTGTGTTTTTTTGTGTGTGTTCAGTAGTTCTCACTCTGCTCTGTCTCTCGCCCTTTTCTCTTTTTATCCACTCCAACACATTATCTATCCCCCTGTATCTCTACCTCCCGCCCTCCGACTCTCTCAGAATCACCTCAATACCTCATTCTGTTCCTTCTTACTTCTCGAGAGAGCGAGAGAGCCAGAGAGAGCCAGAGAATGAGCTAACTGAGAGAGAGAACGAGCTAAGAGAGAGAGAGGACGAGCTAAGAGAGAGAGAGAACGAGCTAAGAGAGAGAGAGAACGAGCTGAGAGAACGAGCTGAGAGAGTGGAGAGAGAGAGAACGAGCTGAGACAGAGAGAGAACGAGCTGAGAGAGTGTTGAGAGAGAGAATGAGCTGAGAGAGTGAGAGAATGAGCTGAGAGAGCGAGAGAACGAGCTGAGAGCGAGAGAGAGAGAGAGGTGAGAGAGAGAGAGAACGAGGTGAAAGAGAGAGAGAGAGAGAGAGAGAGAGAGAACGAATGAGCTGAGAGAGAGAGAACGAGGTGAAAGAGAGAGAGAGAGAACGAGGTGAAAGAGAGAGAGAGAGAACGAGGTGAAAGAGAAAGAGAGAGAACGAGGTGAAAGAGAGAGAGAGAGAACGAGGTGAAAGAGAGAGAGAGAGAACGAGGTGAAAGAGAGAGAGAGAGAGAGAGAGAGAGAGTACGAGGTGAGAGAGAGAGAGAACGAGGTGAAAGAGAGAGAGAGAGAACAGCTGAGAGAGAGAGAGTGAGCTGAGAGAGCTGAGAGAGAACAAGCTGAGAGACAAGGCAAGAAGATGTGTTCCTGTGTGTAAGATGGACTCTCAGCGCAGGTGGGCTACAGGTGTAGCTGGAAATAAAGAAAGACAAAGGGAGAGAGGGGGGGATGCGGTAAAGAGAGGGGTGAGGAACTGATGACATTACATTATTACAGTATGTGTCAGCAACCAGACCTGTGTAGGTGTAATTTGAATGAGAACAGTCCTCTTTATAAAGTCTCTCACAGTCTCAAGTCAGAATAATAGGATCCATGTTTCTCAAATGTCAATTTCGAAGTTGTTCCAAATGTCAAATTTCGAAGTTTTAAAGGTTAAGTTTAGGCATTAACTATGAATGTTTAAGGTTAGGGTTAAGTTTAGGCATTATCTCTGAATTCTTAAGATTAGGCATTAATTCAGAATGGTTAAGGTAAGGGTTAACGTTTGGGATAGGCTTTAAAAACAACAACTTTTTATCGCTGGATTCAAACATGAAACCTTTTTAAACCGAGGTAGATATTAACGTCCACTCTAGCACTCACTGTTGCCCCTAGTGGCCTTTTCCACATCTTCTCCTGACGTTCTCAGACATGGATGGATGGATGTCAAATACTGACTTGTAACACGGTTGACCTGCCAATCATAAACACTGCATTCATCTCTCTATCTTACCTGACTTTGAGTTGTTCAGGTCTTGTTTTAAAATATTTTTCCACATTCAGAGATTCTTAGAACATTTCAATCAAGGTATTTCTACAAGAATCACACGCTTTCCAACAAGTTTATGAAAGAGTAGATGTTAATGTGTGATTATTAGGAAACAGCACTAGTATGGAACCCGGAGTGATTTGCTACTTCCCAGTGTTTAGATACAAAAGGTACCTGGAAATGTTTGTCCTTTTCACCACTCATCTAAAACTCAAGAGACATCTGGCCACACAGTTAGTTGAATGTTACTGATAGTCCGTAGAGCATCTACAGATGGACCATGTACGGACTATCTAAATAAATTGTTACCACACATCTATCTCAGCTTGAGACATGTTTGGACAAGTTGCATAAGTAAACTAACTGAGGTTGAAACGCTTTATAGTTGATGATGCCTTAAATTGGTCATTCAGTTCTGGTGAAACAGTGTCAACAGTGATCGAGAGACCAGGATGAGATTACAGTGACACATACCAAAATATATATATACATACATACATACATACATACATACATACATACATACATACATACATACATACATACATACATACATACATACATACATACATACAAAGTACACACATGCACACAAACACACATGCACACACACACGCATACACACACACACACCCAGGGGCTTGAGCTCCCTTAATTGTTGGAAGCTTTGGTTGGGCTCTCTGTTTTTGTCCTGCAAATAGCCTGGATCTTTCATACTACTGTATGTGTGTGTGTGTCCTGGGACATCCTTAAGATTACGCTGTCTCTCCTCCTCCATGTGTGATATGGGCAAATCGATATGCAACAGAAGTCTAATACCTTAATCCACAATGCTCTCACAGGCAAAGAGCCTCCATCAGATTATAAAGCAGGAGACAATGTCACTGCAGGCTCTTTCTCTCCTTCCATCTTCCTCTCTCTCTCCCTCCCTCTCTCCTTCTCCCTCCCTCTCCTTCTCCCTTTCCCTCTCCCTCTGTCTGTCTCTGTCGCTGTCTCTGTCTCTCTCTCTCTCTCTCTCTCTCTCTCTTCCCTATGATGCAATCACCATCGCATTGCACACGGCCCTATCCCATCTAGACAAGAAGAATACCTATGTAAGTATGCTGTTCATCGACAACAGGTCAGCCTTCAAACACCATAGTGCCCTCTAAGCTCATCGCTAAGCTTGGGCGCTGGGTCTGAAGCCCTCCCTCTGCAACTAGGTCCTGGACTTCGTGAAGGGCTGACCCCATGTGGTGAGGGTAGGCAACAACACCTCCGCCACGCTGATCCTCAACACGGGGGCCCCACAGGGGTGCGTGGTCAGCCCCCTCCTGTACTCCCTGTTCACCCATGACTGCTTGGCCACGCAAGTCTCCAATTTAATCATCAAGTTTGCTAATGACACAACAGTGGTAGGCCTGATTACCAACAACGACGAAACAGCCTACAGGGAGGAGGTGAGGGCCCTGGCAGAGTGGTGCCAGGAAAATAACCTCTCCCTCAACGGCAACAAAATGAAGGAGCTGATTGTGAACTTCAGGAGACAGCAGAGAGAGCACGCCCCCATCACATCAACGGTGCTGCAGTGGAGAGGGTGAAAAGCATCAAGTTCCTTCTAGTGCCTCTTCAACCTCATGGAGGCTGAAGACATTCGGCTTGGCGCCTAAGACCCTCAAGAATTTATACAGATGTACCATTGAGAGCTTCCTATCGGGCTGTATCACCGCCTGGTACAGAAATTGCACCATCCGCTACCGCAGGGCTCTACAGAGGGTGATGCGGTCATCCCAACGCATCATCGGGGGCACACTGCCTGCCCTCCAGGACAGCTATAGCACCCGGTGTCACCTGAAGGCCAAAAATATCATCAGGGACAACAACCACCCGAGTCACATCCTGTTCACCATGCTACCATCTAGAAGGCAGAGACAGTACAGGTGCATCAAACCTGGGACCGAGAGACTAAGAAACAGCTTCTATCTCATGTTTTACATTTTAGTCATTTAGCAGAGGCTTTTATCCAGAGCAACTTACAGTAGTGAATGCATACATTTCATACATTTTTTCCATACTGGTCCCCCGTGGGAATTGAACCCACAACCCTGGCATTGCAAACACCATGCTCTACCAACTGAGCCACACGGGACCACCATCTCCAGGCCATCAGACTTTTAATTTGTCACTACTAGCCGGCATTCGCCCAGTACCCTGCCCTGAACATGTTCTATTCATATACTGTCCATACTGTCTATACACACCATTATATACATATACAGTATATGTATTTATATTCCAGACTCTGACATTGCTCATTCGCATACACATATTTCTTAATTTCTTTATTTTTCATTTTCGCGATCTACGTGTACTGTTTGCATTGTTAGGTATTACTGCAATGTTGGAGCTAGGATCAGAAACATTTCACTGCACCTGCGATAACATCGGCAAAATATGTGTATGCGACCATTCAAATTTGATTTGATTGCTGTCCCTCTCAGTCGCTCTCTCTCTCGCTCTCTCTATACAGTATATATATCTCTGTCCTTCTCTCTCTATCCCTATATTTCTTTCTCTCTCCCCCATCCTCTCTCTCTACATCCCCTCATCTTTGAGTAAAGCAAAATAAAGCCGAGAGCTGAGGTTTTTGTCGCTAAACTGTTTGTCATTATAAAACATACATGTTCCCATGCCCAACAATACAGTATATGTCAATCAACACCAGCTTGAGATAAAAACTGGGCACACACACACTGTTGACATTGACGATGAGCTTTATATAGGAAAATAATACATCTTAAAACTTCCTTCAGTACGTCATCAATATCTATATACCCTAACAGCACATCCCCTCTGTACAAGTGACAGCTGCCAAGTCCCAGACCTAACCCCCCTAAATGAGGGAGAGGGAGAGAGAGAGAGAGAGAGAGAGAGAGAGAGAGAGAGAGAGAGAGAGAGAGAGAGAGAGAGAGAGAGAGAGAGAGAGAGAGAGAGAGAGAGAGAGAGGAGAGAGGAGAGAGAGAGAGAGAGAGAGAGAGAGAGAGAGAGAGAGAGAGAGAGAGAGAGAGAGAGAGAGAGAGAGAGAGAGAGAGAGAGAGAGAATCCATTAGCAGCCTTTCTTGCTATTCTCTGACGTCCAGTATATTATACAAGCCTGCACACCTGCTGCGATCCAGGAGTACCATCTAGAAATGAGAAACACATGTCCTCAGTAAAACTCAGTGTGTGTTTGTGTGTGCGCAAATGACCCCAGAGAAGGTAATATGGTAACCCTATGTGTCTAATTCTCCCCTCTCCCTGTCAATCAGTAGGCCAGTTAAACAGCAGGGAATGTAGCTGGCTCTCACATCATAAATGGCCCTGTCACATTCTCCAGTGACTGTCAGAGCAGCGCTGGGGAAAGTTTCCAAAGCGTTGTGGGAATGTTTCACCGGCTCTGCCTTGTGTTTTACACTTGTTTCTCTCGTCTATATCGGGGGATGGAGGGAGGAAATTAAGTCATCCTCTACGCTCTTAGAAAAAAAGGGTTGCTGAAGGGTTCTTCAGTTGTCCCCATAGGAGAACCCTTTTTGGTTATAGGTAGAACCCTTTTGGGTTGCATGTTGAACCCCTAACCAAAAAGGGTTATGCAAATTGTTCTCCTATGGGGACAGCCATAGAACACTTTTAGGTTCTAGATAACACCTTTTTTTTCTAAGAGTGTACCTTTTATACACCCCTATCAAAGTCACATCCAAATCCATGTGGGCTTCACGGTTAATGCTATATAAGGGACATCAATTCTGCCAATACATTTGAAAGTGAAACAGCTTATCCGACTGTCTTTCCTCTTAACACTACACCTCCTTTTCCCCTCTCTTTCATTCTCCTTACAAACCAACTGTCCCACCAGAATTAGCCAACTGCTCTGACTCCTGTTGCCTAGTGTGTGCTGTAGCCGGGGTCAGAGAAAGTTCAGCTGCCCTCGGCTAAACACATTCACTGTCGATTCAAATCAACAAGTCATCCTTTACTCTAGGTTGTATGATACACACGCCCGCACACACGCCCACACACACACACACACACACTGGGGCTGAAACAAATTAATCTATCAGCTCTGTGTACCCGCCAGCGGCTGGAGCACTTATCTGGGGTTATGAGCTGCTGTGTTTGTGTGTGTATGTGTGTATAATATGCATGTGTACCTTTACATGTACAAGTGTGTTTATGTTTTTGTGTATATTTGAGTGGCCTTTGAATTGCCTTGACATTCATACGGTAATATGCATTGATAAATGCTACATTTTCAGGTAGCAAAGTTTGGGACTACTGTGTGAGTCTGTAGGTATAATACAATATAACAATGAATAAAAAAGAGAGAAAGGGAGGGATGAATAAAGGAGGTGTGAGGGAGGGAAAGAGGGAGGGATAGAGAAGGAGGTGAGAGGGAGGAAGAGAGGAGGAGGGAGACATGGGGCTGGTGGGGGAGAAGGATGTAATGAAAGGCTATTCTCCCTTTTCATTACACAGGTGGGATAGCCTCTCTCGTTCTCTCTCACATTCTCTCTGGCCCTTCCATTGTATGATTTCACTTTCATTAAATATATCTTCCTTTTATCTTAAAGTGATTGGTTTGAATCTCTCTCTTTCTCTCACTCCTACCCTCTCTCTTTCTCTCCTTCCTTCCTCACTCTCTCTCTCCCTCATTCCCGCTCTCTTTTTCTCCCTTCTTCCCTCTCTCTTTTTGTCGTCCTCGCTCCATCTATCCAGCGGCTGGAGCTGAGCTGAGCTCTTGAGCAGAGCCTGATGGGAGTTCATTTGGGTGAGGTGTGTGTGTGTCAATGGACTGTGTAATTGAAATGGAAATAAGCCAATCAGGGACTGGTGTGGCACGGTACCTTACCCTGCATGCACCTTACTGTTCCAGCTCTCCCAACTCTCAGAGAGTGTTCGTGTGTTCGTAGGAAGTGGCTAGGATGGTTTTCGGCCCTGCTGAGGGGGATGTGTTTGAGCAGTGTAATCAGCTTGTAATAAAATGTCTAAACACCATTCACACACACACACACACACACACACACGAGCCCATTTCCTCCCCAGCACTGTGTGGTTATCTGGATCTCTCTGGTAACAGCTGTAGCATAACAAATACATGTCATTATATTGGTTTGACAATTAGACTGCCATCCACTGTCAGTTTAATTACCCTGTTAAATGATCAGGGCATCAAGGACTGGTCAGGCTTTCTACTTTACCAGTGGAGTGCGTGTGTGTGTGTCACTCAACAGGGAGGTATTTGAGAGATATTTTATGTTTTACTCCCTGGTACACATAGGTACAACAATCTGTCTCTAAGATGTTGAACTAGTAGGGTATTTGTAGATTGACTTTGGCTGAGGACACTAGCCCACAGCTGCCTTGCTTTGTAATGTGTGGCACTATCAGCACATTAAGCCTTCCCCAAACCATAGCCCCAATCAATCGGAATGAATATCTAAACTTAACCCTTTGAGTTGTTTCTGTTTTAACCCTGTAACCATGTGGAATTAACCCTGAAACCATGTGGAATTAACCCTGTAACCACGTGGAATTAACCCTGTAACCACGTGAAATTAACCACGTGGAATTAACCCTGTAACCACGCGGAGTTAACCCTGTAACCACGTGGAATTAATATGTCAAAAATAGACATTCATCCATAATAAAGTTGAATTTCAAAGGGAAACTATGAGATCCACCAACCCACGCACACATGCACAAACGCACACATACCAGACACACACACACGCACGCACACACACGTGCACACACACTCACACACACAGGAAGTAGTCTGGGGGGGTGAAGGGAAACCATAATGTGTACACACAAACAAACCCATGTATACACACAGAAGAGAGGCTGAGCAGCGGAAATGTGTGTTGTGAGAGGATGAGATTATTAAGTCAGTGACATTTAAGCCAGAGGAGATGTATTACTCTGCCTGTGGGTTGCAATGACATGTTTTAAATGAGATGTTACACATGAGATGCTGCCCGAAAGGTAAACAGTTTCACTCAGCTATTTATTCTGAACGAGTAAACACAGGAAAGCAGCATTTGACGCTAGCATAAACATCACACAACCGTACATACACACATGTTACATACTACACACACACACACACACACACACACACACACACACACACACACCGAACAGATGGTGTCAGTCACAGAGTCCTCAAGCTAGCCCACTCTCCAATATTTACATTGTGTTAGTGAAGGCTTCCAGATAGAACGTGATACTCCACAAAGAGAGATGGACTATCAAAGGCAATTCTCCCCCTGTCCCTGTCCACTAACAACTGGGGAGGAATGAAGCAGCTGTGTGTGTGTGTGTGTGTGTGTGTGTGTGTGTGTGTGTGTGTGTGTGTGTGTGTGTGTGTGTGTGTGTGTGTGTGTGTGTGTGTGTGTGTGTGTGTGTGTGTGTGTGTGTGTGTGTGTGTGTGTGTGTGTGTGTGTGTGTGTGTGTGATTGTCCCCATCAGAGTGTGATTAATAATGCGCCCTGACCACCTTTATCATCGTAACATCATAGGCAGTCTGCTTCCTTGGCTGTAGAGCCAAATCTGTCAGAGGGAGGAGAGAATGTTGGAGGAGAGAAGGAGGGAGGTTGGGAAGGAGGAGGGAGGGAGGGAGGGAGGGAGGGAGGGAGGGAGGGAGGGAGGGAGGGAGGGAGGGAGGGAGGGAGGGAGGGAGGGAGGATAGAAGTAGAGGGAGGGAGGAGAAAGAGGGAGGAAAGAAGGAGAGAGAGAGAGAATTTGTGTGGGGACGGGATAAGAGAAATTGGAAAAAGGAGAGATGAGGAGTAGAAGATGAAGTATAGACGAGAGGAAGGACAGTGTGCTAAGTGCTGTCTGAGTCCCATGTACAAGGCAGAGAGGTTTTCAATTAAAAATCCACCTCTTCTCAGGTTCAGACATAGCAAAGGTTAGGTAGAGAATGAAAGTCTCTTTTCAGGGGTTGAGTTAGGGTCAGCAACCTGAAGTTAGAGTCAGCTTGCCCCAGATCCTCCCCTCAGCCAACTGCTCTAATGACATTCACACTAATTGCTCTGAAGCATGGTCAGACAGTTGTTAGTAGACAAATCAAAGAGGAATTCGGACCTGAGCCTATGTGTGCATTAGTGTGTGTGTGTGTGTGCATGCTTGTGTGTGTGTGTGTGTCCAGGGTTGGGGATTAACGGATTACAAAGAAACTGTAATCTGTTACGTTACCAGATAAAAAATTGTAATCAGATTACAGATACTTTTGAAAAACCAGATGATAACTTATTGGATTACTTTGAAATTCAGAAAGATTGTTTTCAAAAAAATACTTAATGACACCTTTCTGTTTTCTCAATGACATTCAATTCAGCATTGAAAAAAGGTGCAAGTTTAAGTTTGTTCTGCCTGAGCGAGTCTGACCACATCAGAGACCACTAAGATGACACACAAATGTGTTTGATGGATTGCGGGAAAAGAGCAGGAATAGGCTTTTGTAGCCTACAGTCCAGCCCATGTCTTCCAATGATATAACTGCTGTCGGCATCAAAGATTATATGACCAACTTGAATAAACGCTTGGAGGTAAGGACGACAGGGGTGTTGTAGTCTATGGGCCTATTATTGATATCTGCATAGCAATGATATGCATCACACTGCTGCCCTCTCAATTATATGGTTGTGGATGACTGATCACAAATGTATAGGTGTATTATACCCCAATAATGATTGAATTGAAGAAGTGTAGGCTAAGCTGCCTATCAATCACTGTTTATGCGACCCCTGGACAGCCAGAAAAATGTGCTCTTGCAGCTGCATAGCGTGGATCCCAACCTGTGGAATAATAGTTTGAGGGAGTTCCTCCACACATACTGTCAAAAACAAGTTTAATTTATGAAGACCATGAGTGGGCTTTGATTGCTCAGTCTAATTTGTACCGATAAAAAAACAATTCTAAAGGCCTAATGAACATATGCTTAAACTTGTACACTTTTGAAAGACTTCAACAGCTGCAAATTATCGAGATATCAAAGTTTCACGCATAGAAATCTTATTTCAAATTAATTAAGTGTTCTAGTTTTTAATTCTATAGTATCACCAACAAAAATGTAAACAAGAGGCCTATCCATAGTATGTATTATAGAATTCTTTCTTTCACGTTAAGCAAATAGCACTTTTCGGTAGAATTCAAAGCATGCCATTCCATTAGAGCAGCATTTATATTTCAACCATGTTTTGAAGCAATGAGCCCAATCAGCTCTCCATGACAACAACCTAAACAACATAGCAGACTAAAATGTCCTTTGTTTTGGGGTTATATTGAGGTAAAACAAATTAACTAATATACAGTATATTTCCATATTATTGTCTTATTATTGATGTTCAAGGGGTATTTACCTAATTGGAAAGACTGAAAATCTGTCAGACTTTGTTTTTTAATGTACATATGTAGCCCAATAATTGTATTATCTCTATTGGAAGTAGAAAGCAATGGGTTAGAAGCCTACATAACCCACAAAGTAAAATGCACCATCCATTTATGGCCAAATATGTGAGCTCTAACATTGATTTATCTGGCAGTAGTTCAATTGGTAATATACATTTTTGTCTTCTTCCAATGCCACTTAAGTAATCCCAAAGTAACTGAAAGTAATCAGATTACGTTACTGAGTTCGTGGTAATCCAAAAGTTACATTACTGATTACAATTTTGGACAGGTAACTATTAACTGTAACATATTACATTTAGAAAGTAACCTACCCAATTGTGTGTGTGTCTGTTTGTGTCTGTGTAAGCTTGTGCCTGTGCGTGTGTGTGTGTGTATGTTCAGATGAGGGAATTAGAACATCATGACCCTGGGTAGTATGTTGTGGATCAGTGGAGTTCTAAACATGCCTCTATGCACAGCCTTCTGGGGGAAAACACACGCTGTATTTGACATTTACAGCCTCAACTATCTCACACCACCCCGTGGACTCTGGAATCCTCTGATGTCTGAATTTATCTTCTCTGAGTTTTCAAAATGCTAGAAGTAAATAAGGAAAAAGTAATTTTTCGAAGCGCTGGCATCCAAAAGAGATATATTTTGTCCAAGTTGGATTCTTTAGTGTGTGATACATCATGTTGTAGAGAAGTGGTGTGCATAAATTTCCTGGGATGGATTTATAGACAAACCTCCTCGTTTACTAAAGCCAAATGTTAAGAACGGTTGCTTGCACATTTCTGAGGGATATCTGAAGAATGTTGAAAGATCCAACCTACGCTCATAAACATCTAAACAAGTGAATCAACATACTGTATAACATTGAGAAAATGTTAACATGACTGTTGTGTGTGCGCGTGCACCATGAATTTTACTTTTACTTTTAAAGTACTACTAAATCAGGGTGTGCAGAGTAAAGTCACTTCCTTGTTAAATTCTTGGGGCTGTTATGTAATGTACTGTTGTTGGTAATTGATAAATAATTGTAAAGTTTTTGAGGCACTTTCAAACCCTTTGTTTCTCTCCCTCCTTCCCTCTTTTTTTCTCTCCCTCCCTCCTACCCTCTCCCTAAAACGTTTTTTTAAACTTAAAGTTTTTGAGGCACTTTCAATGGTGTACGAATGTTATTGGGGAATCAAGTCATTCTGACTGACTGCTGATTTTATCTTCCATTCCATCTGTAACTGAAGCCCTTCATCAGTCTTCCAAACACTAACGTTCTCTTCCTTGTCTTCTGTCCAATCAGGTTCCACCGTGGAGACTACCACATTGACGTGTGTATAAACGACTACCTGGATGTGTTCTGTCCCCACTATGAAGACACGGTGCCGGAGGAGCGGATGGAGCGCTACGTCCTCTACATGGTCAACTACGACGGCTACAGTACGTGTGACCACACGGCCAAGGGCTTTAAACGCTGGGAGTGTAACAGGCCTCACTCCCCCAACGGACCACTCAAGTTCTCCGAGAAGTTCCAGCTCTTCACCCCCTTCTCTCTTGGCTTTGAGTTCAGACCGGGCAGAGAGTACTACTACATCTGTGAGTATTGACATATATCACCATATACTGTATGTGAGAGTAATAGAGAGCACTGTTATGTGTTGAAGTCATGTGTGTTGAAGTCAGTCTGATGTCAGAGTGGACGGCAGATACAGCCCTTAATAACCTGTTGGGGCTACAGGTTAGCAATGAACCCCGAGCCGGGATTGCTAACAAGGCTGGAAATTCAAAACATCAAAAATCTAATAATTTCAATTTCTCAAACAATCAACTATTTTACACAATTTAAATGATAAACATCTCCTTAATCTAAACACATTGTTCGATTTTCAGAGGCTTTACGGCAAAAGCATAAAGTTAGATTATGTTAGGACAGTACATAGCCACAAAAGTACAAACATCCATTTTCAATTCAAGGTCAGCCGTCACCAAAAGCAGAAACCAGCTTGAATTATGCACTAACTTTTGTCAATCTCCATCAGATGACACTCCTAGGACATTATGTTATACAATACATGCATTTTTTGTTCCATCAAGTTCATATTTATATCCAAAAACAGCATTTTACAGTAGCGTGAAATTCAGATTTTTTTCTTCTCTGAAATGCTTCCGGTGAACATAACAAAATTACTATTCGAAAACATTGGTAAATTATAATATTGTCATTCAAAGAATAATATATTATCATCTCGTAATTGCTACCGAATGGCCAGATCTCAAAATAACTTTACTGGGAAATCACATTTTGCAATAAACGGGGTGCTATGCTAAGAACAACAGGCTATGCTATACAGTTAGCATCATCTAAAATCGATAATAACATTGTAAATATCCCCTTACCTTTGATTATCTCCATCAGAAGGCAGGCATCCCAGGTCCGGAAGGCATCCCAGGTCCGGAACAGATGTGGTTTCTTTTGACAAAGTTCATAATTTATGTCCAAATAACACCAAGTACTTAGCGTTCATTATGCTCCCACAAAACGTGGTGGGGGGACTGTAAAATCACGCCGAAAAGCTAAAAAAACCTAGTAAATAATCTATTTATGTTCGTTCAAACATGTCAAATGTTGTTTAGCATTAATCTTTTGGTCCATTTTTAACGTTAAACATCAGTAATATTTTCACACAACCTATCCTATGTCTAGATAAACAATGAAGACAAAACTCACGTTTCTCAGATTTATGCGCAGGCGCAAAAAAATGAAGTGATGACATGTCAACTTCCTTGGATTCTAATTTGCTCTCTGTTTATCATAGACGCTTCAAACAACTTTATAAAGATCGTTGACATCTAGTGGAAGCCGTAGGTGTTGCGAAATGAATCCTTTCTCACTATGGTATCTATAAAACAATGACACTAAATAGTACAGTCACAAAATTCACATTTTTTTTTGATCTATTTTTCACAGGTTTTTGCCTGCAATATGAGTTTTGTTATACTTACAGACACCATTCAAACTGTTTTAGAAAATTCAGAGTGTTTTCTATCCGAATGTGTTAATAATATGCATATCCTAGCTTCTGAGTTGGTGTAGGAGGCAGTTAAAAATGGGCACATATTTTTTTCAAAATGTCTCAATACTGCCCCCGAGCCCCAACAGGCTTAACGTGTTTAGAATTTTATTCAGTTGTATCAGAAGAACAACCATTTCACATCCAAGTTTGCATTGGAAGAATATGTGACTCGTTTCAGGAAACTAGGCATTTGTCGCACGTCACCACTTCACAGGAGAGGCATTTGAACATAAACATGTATTTTTTTATCAAAATGCATGAACCTTCCCGTTAGCCATGATTGGTTGAGATCATGGATGGGCTGGACATGCCAAGAGATGAGTTCAGATTGGTCTGCCATGCAGCTCGCTTCTATCTATAACAATGGCTGCTCAGTATGTGTAGGTATCCTTTCTTTTTTTTCAAGATATGACAAATAACTGCAAAAGTGTTGCTCTCCACTTTCTGAAGGACAGGGTTTTTAAATCAGTGGAATGCCCAGTGAAAGCAGAGTATTATAGCTAAGGAGATGGAGAAAATTCTGGTGTTTGATTTCAAATAGGCGGAGGGAGACAAAAAGAAAACACACAGAAGGCTGTATAAAGCACCTGTCTCCGGATTACATTTTCAAACTAAGGGCAACCATGGCATCCGTGACAGAGAAGGATAAGTGTTCATCCAGGTAAGAGAGTCTAGCTAGCTCCATTTTCAGATATTATACTTTTCAAATTTTGTCAGAAAGTAATTTTCATTGGAAGTTAAAGCGTACTGTTAGATAGGTAGCTAGCGTTAGCTAGCTGGCTCACTAGCTAATGTTATGTGTATGATCTGTGTACTAATATCATTCGTATCTCAGAGCCATTGGCATTGATAGTTATAGCCTAATGTTAACTAGCTAGCTATCATTGAATCTAGTTGGTTAGCTGCCTGCTGATTCATACAGGGTAGTAAAGTTATGAGTTGGGATTATAGTTAATTGCTTAGCTAGCTAGCTAGCTACATGTCTAAACAAAAGACTCCACTATGCAAGGTACCATTTCTCAGTACCATTTACACTTTCTGTATCCTGAGAATGTGATAAATAAACGTTGCTTTTATTTCATATAGTATTTGTTAACCAGAGACGGTAATGTGAAGAACAACATGACCTGCACCAAAGTAAAATTAGGATAGAACGTTAGGCCAAAGAGATGGTATCCAAGTTCTAAAATTCTCAGTCAGAATGCCCTGCTTTTATTTTGTCACACTCTCAACCGTAAGGTATTTTCCTACAATTAGCTTGCCATCAACTTGTAAATAATGATCTTGTTGTGAGTTTATTTTCCTGTAATAATGAATACAAATTAGCTCAAGTTAAGATGTTGTCAACTATATGATGTGGTCATTATTTGAACTGGCTAGCCAGCTAACTTAACCTTCACACACACACGGGTGTGATCATTCTACAGTGGTCCCTGAAGCGTACGATCAAACCGGTGTGATTAGAACGCTTATTTAGAGGACTTATTTAGAACGGGCAGTTTCGAATGACGCAACAATCAGCATTTGAGCTAGCCACACTGTATTTTCAGAAACATTTTGCACAAACACAGTCCTTAAAAAGTAATGGCCAGAATGTGAGCAGTTTATTTTTGATGCAATGTTCAGACGTTCACAGAAGTATCTACAGCATAACACAATCATCCAAACCGAAAAAAATGTAGGCTGCATTTGTCCTAGCTGTCATGCCCTACTCTATGGTGTATAGGTCAGAACGTGACTAGGGGGGTTTCTAGCGTTTGTATTTCTATGTTGGTGGTTTGTATGGTTCCCAATTAGAGGCAGCTGGTAATCGTTGCCTCTAATTGGGGATCATATTTAGGTAGCCCTTTTTCCCACCTGTGTTTGTGGGATATTGTTTTCAGCACCACGTAGTTCACGTTCGTTGTATGTTTATTGTATTTTGTTTAACCTCTATGGGCTAGGTGGGACGCTTGCGTCTCACCTACTCAACAGCCATTGTAATCCCGTGGCGCGTTATTCAAATACCTTAGAAATGCAAAACCTTAAATTTTTCTAAAATATGACTATTTTACACCATTTTAAAGATAAGACTCTCGTTAATCTAACCACACTGTCCGATTTCAAAAAGGCTTTACTACGAAAGCAAAACATTAGATTATGTCAGCAGAGTACCCAGCCAGAAATAATCAGACACCCATTTTTCAAGCTACCATATAATGTCACATAAACCCAAACCACAGATAAATGTAGCACTAACCTTTGATGATCTTCATCAGATGACAACCCTAGGACATTATGTTATACAATACATGCATGTTTTGTTCAATCAAGTTCATATTTATATAAAAAACAGCTTTTTACATTAGCATGTGACTAGCATGTGACTAGCATTCCCACCGAACACTGCCGGTGAATTTACTAAATTACTCACGATAAACGTTCACAAAAAACATAACAATTATTTTAAGAATAATAGATACAGAACTCCTCTATGCACTCGATATGTCCGATTTTAAAATAGCTTTTCGGTGAAAGCACATTTTGCAAAATTCTCAGTAGATAGCCCTGCATCACAGGGCTAGCTATTTAGACACCCAGCAAGTTTAGCACTCATCAAAGTCAGATTTACTATAAGAAAAATGTTATTACCTTTGCTGTCTTCGTCAGAATGCACTCCCAGGACTTCTACTTCAATAACAAATGTTGGTTTGGTCCAAAATAATCCATCGTTATATCCAAACAGCGGCGTTTTGTTCGTGCGTTCAAGACACTATCCGAAAGGGTAAATAAGGGTGACGCGCATGGCGCAATTCGTGACAAACAAATTCTAAATATTCCATTACCGTACTTCGAAGCATGTCAACCGCTGTTTAAAATCAATTTTTATGCAATTTTTCTCATAAAAAAGCGATAATATTCCGACCGGGAATCTGCGTTTAGGTAAACAGACAAAAGAAAAGAAAGCATTCGGTCGACTCGGGCACGCGCCTAAGCACATAGTACTCTGAGCGGCCACTAGCCAAAAGCGATAAAGTGTTTCAGCCAGAGCCTGCCTCGATATCGTTCAGCTTTTTCCCGGGCTCTGAGAGCCTATGGGAGCCGTAGGAAGTGTCACGTTATTGCAAAGATCCTCAGTCTTCAATAAAAAGAGCCAAGATGAAACACTACTTCTCAGACAGGCCACTTTCTACATGGAATCTTCTCAGGTTTTGGCCTGCCATATGAGTTCGGTTATACTCACAGACACCATTCAAACAGTTTTAGAAACTTTAGAGTGTTTTCTATCCAAATCTACTAACTATATGCATATTCTCGTTTCTGGCAAGAGTAGTAACCAGTTTAAATCGGGTACGTTTTTTATCCGGCCGTGAAAATACTGCCCCTTAGCCCCAACAGGTTAACCTCTTACATCTAGACGTTCCGCTAGCGGAACACCTGCTCCAATATCCAATGATAGGCGTGGCGCGAATGACAAATTCCTCAAAAATACAAAAACTTACATTTTTCAAACATATGACTATTTTACAGCATTTTAAAGACAAGACTCTCGTTAATCTAACCACACTGTCCGATTTCAAAAAGGCTTTACAACGAAAGCAAAACATTAGATTATGTCAGCAGAGTACCCAGCCAGAAATAATCAGACACCCATTTTTCAAGCTAGCATATAATGTCACAAAAAACAAAACCACAGCTAAATGCAGCACTAACCTTTGATGATCTTCATCAGATGACACACCTACGACATTATGTTATACAATGCATGCATGTTTTGTTCAATCAAGTTCATATTTATATCAAAAACCAGCTTTTTTACATTAGCATGTGACGTTCAGAACTAGCATACCCCCCGCAAACCTCCGGTGAATTTGCTAAATTACTCACGATAAACGTTCACAAAAAACATAACAATTATTTTAAGAATTATAGATACAGAACTCCTTTGTGCAATCGAGGTGTCCGATTTTAAAATAGCTTTTCGGTGAAAGCACATTTTGCAATATTCTCAGTAGATAGCCCAGCCATCACGGCTAGCTATTTAGACACCCACCAAGTTTAGCCCTGACCAAACAGGTTAAAGAGAGTGCTCCTAATCTCAGCTTGTTACCTGTATAAAAGACACCTGTCCACAGAAGCAATCAATCAATCAGATTCCAAACTCTCCACCATGGCCAAGACCAAATAGCTCTCCAACGATGTCAGGGACAATATTGTAGACTTACACAAGGCTGGAATGGGCTACAAGACCATCGCCAAGCAGCTTGGTGAGAAGGTGACAACAGTTGGTGCGATTATTCGCAAATGGAAGAAATACAAAAGAACTGTCAATCTCCTTTGGCCTGGGGCTCCATGCAAGATCTCACTTCGTGGAGTTGCAATGATCATGAGAACGGTAAGAAATCAGCCCAGAACTACACGGGAGGATCTTGTCAATGATCTCACGGCAGCTGGGACCATAGTCACCAAGAAAACAATTGTTAACACACTACGCCGTGAAGGACTGAAATCCTGCAGTGCCTGCAAGGTCCCCCTGCTCATGAAAGCACATATACATGCCCGTCTGAAGTTTGCCAATGAACATCTGAATGATTCAGAGGACAACTGGGTGAAAGTGTTGTGGTGAGATGAGACCAAAATGGAGCTCTTTGGCATCAACTCAACTCGCCGTGTTTGGAGGAGGAGGAATGCTGCCTATGACCCCAAGAACACCATCCCCACCGTCAAACATAGTGGAAACATTATGCTTTGGGGGTGTTTTTCTGCTAAGGGGACAGGACAACTTCACCGCATCAAAGGGACGATGGACGGGGCCATGTACCGTCAAATCTTGGGTGAGAACATCCTTCCCTCAGCCAGGGCATTGAAAATGGGTCGTGGATGGGTATTCCAGCATGACAATGACCCAAACACACGGCCAAGGCAACAAAGGAGTGGCTCAAGAAGAAGCACATTAAGGTCCTGGAGTGGCCTAGCCAGTCTCCAGACCTTAATCCCATAGAAAATCTGTGGAGGGAGCTGAAGGTTTGAGTTGCCAAACGTCAGCCTCGAAACCTTAATGACTTGGAGAAGATCTGCAAAGAGGAGTGGGACAAAATCCCTCCTGAGATGTGTGCAAACCTGGTGGTCAACTACAAGAGACGTCTGACCTCTGTGATTGCCAACAAGGGTTTTGCCACCAAGTACTAAGTAATGTTTTGCAGAGGTCAAATAATTATTTCCCTCATTAAAATGCAAATCATTTTATAATGTTTTTGATATGCGTTTTTCTGGATTTTTTGATTGTTATTCTGTCTCTCACTGTTCAAATAAACCTACCATTAAAATTATAGACTGATAATGTCTTTGTCAGTGGGCAAATGTACAAAATCAGCAGGGGATCAAATACTTTTTTCCCTCAATGTACATAAGCACGATTGAATATAACACTATAAAGGTTATGAAATGAGTAACGTTACCTCACGTATCCACGGTTATAAGTAATATACACAAATATATTATGCTCCATACAAAGAGTGAGCTACAGTAGAAACAACATGACACGACATACAGAAACTTTTATAACATATTAAGGCACTTACTTTGATAGAAATGCACACATTTCCAAAGTTATTATTAGTAATGAAAACAACAATGACTGCGATCCGGGCAACAGACAGAAAATGTGAACACGTGTGTGCAGATT
Organism: Salmo salar; assembly: GCF_965601325.2. Lineage (NCBI taxonomy): Eukaryota > Metazoa > Chordata > Actinopteri > Salmoniformes > Salmonidae > Salmo > Salmo salar. Next base: position 39,407,153 of record NC_138310.1, on the reverse strand, counting down.
CTGTTCTGATGGGAGATGCGCAAATGTCTGCAGACTTGAACTGCACAAACAATTGGGAAGTGCTTAGAGAATTTTGTCCGGTTTGGAAATGTCGAAAAAATGTATTGTCCGCAGAAGGAAAAAGGACTACTTTTATGTGAATGAATGAGGAGGCGGAACACACCTCAATTCAAACGGTTCTTAAAAATGAGAAACTTGTTAGAAAATCATTTGAAATTGACAAGTTGAAAACAGCTTATAAATAAAAACAGGCAGCACGGATTAAATGTACTATTGCGTGACAATCACATTCTGGAATGAAAAGAACATTTTAACATCACGTGCATAACAAAACTCATGCTGGGGCGACCATTAGAGATATTTGGAACTCAAGTATGAAAAGGTTAACGTTAGCTCGCCAGCTAATAAGCTAGAAACTAACCAAAACATTGTTTAGAAAGTTGCTTTTAGTTGCCTGGTTTACTAGATTGACATATATTAAATTCCTTTTTAAACGAATGGGTTTATTGGTGTTAAAATATACCAGTTGTGGTATTTTGGACCACAAGGCTGCTGATGTCATGCATGTGAATCCTTAAAGAGATGGGTGGGGCTAATGCTTAAGAGGGTGTGAACGATGCTGAATGGGTGTAGACTAGGGCTGTGGTGGTCATGAAATTTCATCAGCCGGTGATTGTCAAGCAAATAACTGCCGGTCTCATGGTAATTGACTGTTAATTAACATAAACACATTTAGCATCTCCTGACTTCCACACATAGCCTACAAGCCACTGATGCTGACCTTTGAATCATCTACATTTTAAAAAGTCTAACAAATCCATGTAATATAGCCTACACCTTCACAATAAGTCCTTTATTTATTTTAGACAGGTCTAAAGAAGCATGATATGAAGAAAATGTCGTCTATTTCAAAAGAACAGAATAGCATCCTTATGTTAGAGCCTGATCTGGCTATGCCAAATGGCTGTGGGCTACACTAGTTCATTAAGCAGTCAAGATTTGCTTAGCATTCCGTTGCATTATTTTATAGGATGAAGAATACAATTAAACAAAGCTGAATAAAATACAACATATATTTTCTCCAAACGATTTGAGGGAGTGCGCACATGCAGCTATTCTGTGTTGAGCAATTAACAAAGAAATAGGTATTCCTATATGTGTAATTTAGAGTTATTCATCTAACTTTAGTTGTTCTACAAACATTGGGCTATATGTATTGATTTTTAATACATTGAAAGGCTGCATGATGAGACTCTAATGATGATTTGAAAAAGTAGCTTGAAAGGCATGAGCTCTGCTTTGTTTTTTGCTTAGGCAATACACACTACATCAGTCACTCATGCACAATTTGACAAGCACTTGATAATGCCTAGAATTTCACGGTGGCATCCCCTTTGTGTGGCCGTAATGCACACAAAAAAATCCATGCCTTTTGTGGCCACTGGTCGATGGCCCTTCTCCCTGAGTGCTGTGCGCTCCATCATGTGATCGGGTCATTCTCACATGCTACAAGTGAATACAGACACATCGGGGATGCAATTGTGTGCATCCTTATTCAATTCCGAGGCTCATATTGAAGATATTGAAAGAACTGTCCACATTTACCTTTCTTCAGCCAACAAGATGAGTAGGCCTAACGAACAGCAAAAACACTAGCCTATGTCAATCTACTATCCCCATAGTACAAAGGTCGACCTATTCTATTCTGTGCAAGAAATACATATTCCAAACATAGTCTGGAACAGTTGTGGGGTGCGATAGATCCCAAATTAATACAACCACAAGCATCAAAAAAACTTTTTTAAACAGTGTGCCTGACGTGACAGATCAGAACTTTTAGCTTAAAATGTTGATAAACTATTAGGCTATTTCTTCACATTATAAGTGCAGCAATGCTATAAGCGCAAATGTTTCATTAGCAGAAATCACCATTATCAAAAGTGACCGCAAATGCAATTATGCACGTAATGCTTTTATTATAAAATTGCATTTTTATGGTGAAAATGATCTTCCCCAAACTTGAAAAGTCGCAAAAAATTGCATTGTTTCTTATGCTGGGCATCATTCACAAGTGATAATATGTCATTCACAAGTGATCGGCTAATATTGTCACCCATCAGACTATTCTTGATTTATTCTTGTCTTTACATATACTAAATAATATATGTGTTAAATTGGTTTTGATTTAGAATGGACCATTATCATGCACCTGTATGGAAACAGGGGCAGAAGAAAATACATGTAATCTATACACTTAAATAGCGAAAGGAGGACGCTTTTCCCTGTGGTTTATTTTCATGCCAGGCAGGTAGGCTAAACTCCTGTTGGAAATATAAGCAATGTGCTTAATAAAATAAAAGTTGAAAAATGGATATAGTAGGCCTAGCCTATAGAAAGCTGGTCCTCCTCTTTTTAGTACAGGCTATCACTCTGTTTTCTCGGTCAAATGCATAGCCTATTGAAATGTTACGCAACATGAGCTCATCGGCTCTCATTAAGTGTTTGATTAGATTTTCGAATACATTTGCATTGATGTCAGAGTGATTAGAGGGACAATAGAGTGCTGAGTACCAGGATTTAGCAAGTTTTGTAGGCTAGTAATGACCATCAGCAGCATCAGAGCTTGGAGAAGCCTAATTACCGTGACTAAACGGTCACGTAGAATTTGACTGCCTTCATGACTCGTAACCACCGGTGTTGTGGTAATACGGTCACCGCAACAGCCCTAGTGTAGACAAAGAGCTCTCCAGTACGTGTACCAAAACATTCAAGGGCCATTTTCCTTAAAAGTGGAGTTACAAGTTTAACAACATTCAAAGCAGAATTACTTTCCCATTGTTCCTCAACTGTAGTGTATGATATACCATTTTCTAGCTCTGAGACTCTATCTTTGTCCAATGTAAAAGAACACAATTTCAATTTTGCTTCATAAGACCGAATCGAGCCAGTTGGTCACATAGGATATTTCAAATTGATCCAGTTGTTTGGAAGTCTTGGCAAAGCGAGTCATTCAAAAACAACACACTACAGTATTCTCCAGAACTCTTAGACTGACCATCTTCTCTTTGGGTGTCATGATCGTTGTTGGAAGCATACTCGGACTAAAGCGCAGCATGATCTGGGTTCCACATGTTTTAAATAAAATTCTCAAAAAAACAATAAAGAATAAACGAGCACATGAAGCTATGGAGTGCTCACAGGCAACTACACATAAACAGGATCCCACAAAACACAGTGGGGAAATGGCTGCCTAAATATGATCCCCAATCAGAGACAACGCTAAACAGCTGCCTCTGATTGGGAACCATACCAGGCCAACAAAGAAATACACACACTAGATTACCCACCCTAGCCACACCCCGACCTAACCAAAATAGAGAATGAAAAGGCTCTCTATGGTCAGGGCGTGACAGTACCCCCCCAAAGGTGCGGACTCCGGGCCGCAATACCTGACTCAATTGGGGAAGCTTCGGGTGGGCATCTAGCGTCGGTGGCGGCTCCGGTGCGGGGTGAAGTACCCACTCCGCTCGCAGATCCGCCAGCATCGGTGGCGGCTCTGGTGCGGGACTTTGCCCCCGCCCAGACCACGGGTCCGGCCATGGAGACGGGTAGAACGCCATGCCCGGACTGGGCCTTGGCACAGTGGAGGGCCCCGGCCATGGAGCTGGGTTGAATGCCACACCCGGCCTGGGCACCGGCGCTAAGGAACGCTCCAGCTATGGAGCTGAGTTGGCCACCGTGCCTGGACTGGACATCGGCGCAGAGGAAGGCTCCTGCCATGGAGCGGGACTGGTCGCCGTGCCTGGACTGGGAACCGGCGCAGAGGAAGGCTCCGGCCTTGGAGCTGGACTGGACACCGTGGCTGGACATCCGCGCAGAGGAAGGCTCTGGCCTTGGAGCTGGACTGTACGCCGTGCCTGGACTGGGCACCAGTGCAGAGGGAGGCTCCTGCCATGGAGCAGGACTGGGCGCCGTGCCTGGACTGGGCACCGGCGCAGGGGGAGGCTCCTGCCATGGAGCAGGACTGGACGCTATGTCTGGACTGGGCAGTGGCGCAAAGGAGGGCTCCGGCCTGTGGACCGTCGTAGGAGGTTCCGGCCTGTGGACCGTCGTAGGAGGTTCCGGCATGTGGACCGTCGCAGGAGGTTCCGGACTGTGAACCGTCGCAGGAGGTTCCGGACTGGGAACCATCGCCGGAAGCTCTGGACCGGGGACTGTCGCCGGAAGCCTGGTGCATGGAGCCGGCACAGGTGGCACCGGACTGGTGACACGCACTTCAGGGCGAGTGCGGGGAGCTGGCACAGGACGTACTGGGCTGTGGAGGCGCACTGGAGACCTGGTGCGTATAGCCGGCACAAATTGCACCGGAACGATGACACACTTCGCACGGCGAGTGTGGGGAGCTGGCACAGGACACACCGGACTGGGAACACGCACTTCAGGGCGAGTGCGAGGAGGAGTCACAGGACGTACCGGACTGGGGACACGCACCTCAGGGCGAGTACGAGGAGGAGACACAGGACGTACCGGACTGGGGAGGCGCATTGGAGGCCTGATGCGTGGGACCAGCACAACTTGCACCGGACTGGTGACACGCTCTTCCAAACGGGGATGTCTTTTGGGTTTTCTATGTGGCAGCGAACCCCGTCGTCATCGCTGTCCTCCCTTCTCTCCTTGCGTCTGCCGCCAAGGAAGGCGATCCTGACCTGCCAGGATTTCCTCTCAAGTCCAGGATCCCTTCCCCTCCAAGATCTCCTCCCAAGTCCAGGATACCTTCTCCTCCTGAACACGCTGCCTAGTCCTGTTGTGGTGGGATCTTCTGTCATGATCGTCGTTGGAAGCATACTCGGACCAAAGCGCAGCGTGATCTGGGTTCCACATGTTTATTAAATGAAACTCTCAAAAAACAATAAAGAATAAACGAACACGTGAAGTTATGGAGTGCTCACAGGCAACTACACATAAACAAGATCCCACAAAACACAGTGCGGAAATGGCTGCCTAAATATGATCCCCAATCAGAGACAACGCTAAACAGCTGCCTCTGATTGGGAACCATACCAGGCCAACAAAGAAATACACACACTAGATTAACCACCCTAGTCACACCCTGACCTAACCAAAATAGAGAATGAAAAGGCTCTCTATGGTCAGGGCGTGACATCGGGCCTTGTAGGATATATCCTCTATCTCAGTCCATTTTCTGCATTGTTACACAGAACACACAGGAAATGTGGTGTGTGTTTGTGCGTATGTTTGAGAGAGAACAGCCTGTAACAGTCTTGACCCTAACCCCATGTTTTTACAACCTTACCTCTGCTCCTTCAGAGCGGTATTCAGATGATTAGAGGAGACACTAGCAGACTCACATTTCACTGCAACTTATCATTTAGAACATATCACTCCTGGAATGTTCTTCCCTAAAAAGGGAATGGGATCCTCTGGGACGCCGAATAAGACAGTGAGAACATTAGAAGTCTTCCCACTGCAGAATAGTACCCCATATTTTATAAAGAATGACAGAGAGAGAGAGTGGTCCCTCTTCATGTTACAATGTGAGGTTAAACAGCCTGGAGGTCCTGGTGTTGTCTGTTTCATGTCTGTGGCAGTGGAGAAGAGTGTGTGAGAGTTCATCTGAGGCTGCCACCCCAGGGAAATCAGTTTTATCAAAGCTGGGTGATAATGTCCCTTTCCTTCTGCTGCAATATGCTTCTGGTTAGTCTCACCTACTCACTGCAGTGTCTGAAACCACATACTCTGACACCAATGTATCTGTTGGAGTGACTTGTATTTCACTTCAGTGTATTGTTTGTGTACTGATGAGTTGATTCTGTATGGGTTCAACCTTTGTGTGTGGTTAGAGTATTGTCACGCCCTGACCTGAGAGAGACGTTTTTCTCTGTTTAGTTAGGTCAGGCTGTGTTTTATTTCTATGTTTTGGCCGGGTATGGTTTCCAATCAGAGGCAGCTGTCTATCGTTGTCTCTGATTGGGAGCCATACTTAGGCAGCCTTTTCCCACCTGTTTTTTTGTGGGTAGTTGTTTTCCGTTTAGTTGTCTGTTGCCTGACGGAACTGTTTGCTTTCGTTTTTATTTCTTTGTTTAAGTGTTTCATTCTAGTAATAAATATGAACACTCAATACGCTGCGTTTTGGTCCACTCCTTTTCACGATCGTAACAAGTATACTGTATGAGTTGATCCTCTCTCTCAACTCTATATCTGACATGGTACAGGTGTCTCCATTTTATTTTTTATTTGTTTTATTTAACTAAGTAAGTCAGTTAACCTCTATGGGCTAGGTGGGACGCTTGCGTCCCACCTACTCAACAGCCAGTGAAATCCCGTGGCGCGTTATTCAAATACCTCATAAATTCAAAAACTTCAATTTTTCAAACATATGACTATTTTACACCATTTTAAAGACAAGACTCTCGTTACTCTAACCACACTGTCCGATTTCAAAAAGGCTTTACAACGAAAGCAAAACATTAGATTATGTCAGCAGAGTACCCAGCCAGAAATAATCAGACACCCATTTTTCAAGCTAGCATATAATGTCACATAAACCCAAACCACAGCTAAATGCAGCACTAACCTTTGATGATCTTCATCAGATGACAACCCTAGGACATTATGTTATACAATACATGCATGTTTTGTTCAATCAAGTTCATATTTATATCAAAAAACTACTTTTTACATTAGCATGTGACTAGCATGTGACTAGCATTCCCACCGAACACTGCTGGTGAATTTACTAAATTACTCACGATAAACGTTCACAAAAAACATAACAATTATTTAAAGAATTATAGATACAGAACTCCTCTATGCACTCGATATGTCCGATTTTAAAATAGCTTTTCGGTGAAAGCACATTTTGCAATATTCTCAGTAGATAGCCCGGCATCACAGGGCTAGCTATTTAGACACCCAGCAAGTTTAGCACTCACCAAAGTGAGATTTACTATAAGAAAAATGTTATTACCTTTGCTGTTCTTCATCAGAATGCACTCCCAGGACTTCTACTTCAATAACAAATGTTGGTTTGGTCCCAAATAATCCATTGTTATATCCAAATAGCGGCGTTTTGTTTGTGCGTTCAAGACACTATCCGAAAGGGTAAATAAGGGTGACGAGCATGGCGCATTTCGTGACCAAAAATGTCTAAATATTCCATTACCGTACTTCGAAGCATGTCAACCGCTGTTTAAAATCAATTTTTTATGCCATTTTTCTCATAAAAAAGCGGTAATATTCCGACCGGGAATCTGCGTTTAGGTAAAAAGAGGAAAGAAAATAAAGCACGGGGTCGACTCGTGCACACGCCTAAGCCCATTGTCCTCTGATCGGCCACTTGCCAAACGCGATAATGTGTTTCAGCCAGAGGCTGCCTAGATATCATTAAGCTTTTTCCCGGGCTCTGAGAGCCTATGGGAGCCGTAGGAAGTGTCACGTTACAGCAAAGATCCTCAGTCTTCAATAAAAAGAGCCAAGATGAACAACAACTTGTCAGACAGGCCACTTCCTGTTCAGAATCTTCTCAGGTTTTTGCCTGCCATATGAGGTCTGTTATACTCACAGACACCATTCAAACAGTTTTAGAAACTGAGTTCAGCTGTGAATTTGCAGGGGCAGTATTTGCACTGCTGGATAATTTTTTTTACCCGATTTAATCTGGTTACTAATCCTACCCAGTAACTAGAATATGCATATACTTATTATATATGGATAGAAAACACCCTAAAGTTTCTAAAACTGTTTGAATGGTGTCTGTGAGTATAACAGAACTAATTTGGCAGGCAAAACCCTGAGACATTTTCTGACAGGAAGTGGATACCTGATGTGTTGTATTACCTTTAAACCTATGCCATTGAAAAACACAGGGGCTGAGGAATATTTTGGCACTTACTATTGCTTCCACTAGATGTCACCAGCCTTTACAAAGTGTTTTGAGTCTTCTGGAGGGAGATCTGACCGAACAAGAGCCATGGAACGATGATGGCCCATTAGACACCTGGCGCGCGAGTTCATGTTGGGTACCCTCGTTCCAATACGTTATAAAAGAGAATGCATTCGTCCACCTTGAATATTATTAATGTTCTGGTTAAAAAAGGCCCTAATGATTTATGCTATACAACGTTTGACATGTTTGAACGAACGTAAATATATTTTTTCCCCTCGTTCATGAAGTGAAGTCCGGCGGGCTTAGATCATGTGCTAACAAGACGGAGATTTTTGGACATAAATGATGAGCTTTTTTGAACAAAACGACATTCGTTATGGACCTGTGATACCTGGAAGTGACATCTGATGAAGAGAATCAAAGGTAATGGATTATTTACATAGTATTTTCAATTTTAGATCTCCCCAACATGGCGGCTAGTCTGTATCGCAACGCGTATTTTTCTGGGCGCAGTGCTCAGATTATTGCAAAGTGTGATTTCCCAGTAAGGTTATTTTTAAATCTGGCAAGTTGATTGCGTTCAAGAGATGTAAATCTATAATTCTTTAAATGACAATATAATATTTTACCAATGTTTTCTAATTTTAATTATTTAATTTGTGGTGCTGACTTGAATGCCGGTTATTGGAGGGAAACGATTTCCTGAACATCAACGCCACAGTAAAACGCTGTTTTTGGATATAAATATGAACTTGATAGAACTAAAAATGCATGCATTGTCTAACACAATGTCCTAGGAGTGTCATCTGTTGGAGATTGTAAAAGGTTAGTGCATCATTTTAGCTGATTTATGGTTTTGGTGACGCCTGTCTTTGAATTGGCACAACATTACACACAACTCTTGTAAATGTACTGTCCTAACATACTCTAAATTTATGCTTTCGCCGTAAAACCTTTTTGAAATCGTAAAACGTGGTTAGATTAAGGAGATGTTTATCTTTCAAAGGGTGTAAAATAGTTGTATGTTTGAAAAATTTGTTATTTTGACATTTATTTGGATTCAAATTTGCAGCTCTTGAAATGCACCTGCTGTTGATGGAGTGCACCACGGGTGGGACGCTTGCGTCCCACCTAGCCCATAGAGGTTAACATTAGCCTTCTACAGCTAGCTACATATTGAACTTCCAACATCTCAGTCCAAGGGCACAATGAATACATTTATGGTTGGATCAGAATTACCATTATAATCACTGGCCAGTACAGAGAATTAAATAAAAAGTCAAAATCCCTATCTCCATCCATGGCTAATTTAGGAAAGCGCCAATTTTAGCTAGTTAGGTAGCCACCAGAGGACAACAACAGAACGAGATGCAACAATTCAAGTTGTGTCTGTCAATTATGTATTTTTCTCAATGTGATGTGATAGGAGTGAAGATAAATCCAAACTGTCTTCCGTGCGCCAGGACCATTCACAGCTGAACTCAGTTTAGCTCAACACCGATTGGCTATTATTTTATAAAAAAATGTATCAAGGGAGGCCAAACACTTGCTGGCTTCCCTTGCATTCAATGCTACAGGTGGCAACAATGCCATAGTCTTTTTGACCAGACAGCATCAGATATATGGCCTACGCATACAAGAGACAGAGGATGGCTGTTTCGCTTGCTCTGATTTTTTCTCCGGTGAGATACATTCAGCCTCTTGAAAATTTAGGGAAATTATCAAAACACAGAGGGACGAAATATACATTGTTTTATTAGATTTTTTCTTGGTACATTTTTTGGGGGAAGCCTGGCTCCCCTTGGCATCCATGAATACACACCACTGGAGTTAGATGAAGCTCAGGGAAAGGTTAGACACGAGGAGCTCCACCCAATCTGTCAATTCTTTCTGTGTGCTCATCAGCAGCAGCAACACCTTCATCATAGTCTTTATTTCCTACCCTTTTCCTGCTGAAAGATTCCTGACCAGAGGGTTAAATTAAATTACACTCCAACTGATAGGTTGTCCATAGTACACATCCATTCTGCTATACAACATAATATTGCTTTAGTGGCCTGCGGTGTCGTTGCTCTCTAAGTGATTCCAGCTTCTCTGGCCACTGCTGCGGATATTAACGTCATCCACCATGAGGTCGACTGACTTGATTTCCCAATGCTTAAAAATCCAGATTGAACATCTGTAACAAAGGGGAATGTTTGGTGATTAATTGGACAGAGTAAATAGTTTAAAGAGAAAGAATAGGTCTGTATGATAATACGCCTGTTGTGGCATGTCTGCTCACACAGCACCTTATTTATGGCCTCCTCCTCATCAGCAGCCGCAGCAACACCTTCATCATAGTCATCATCACCTTTTTCCTTTCGATAGGTCTCTGAAATTCATTTGGTTCATGAGTAGCATACATCATTATCAAAATCCCCATCGTATCACAACCATCAGTATAAAAATGTGTTTTACATCTGTCTTACTTTCAGATTGCCATACAGCACAAACTGCCAACACAGGGGTAACTACTGTTCAGTAACTGTACAACACTACAGACCTATTACATAGCATTTCACTGTAAGTATTGTATTGTGTTGTATTCGGCGCATGTGACAAATAAGATTTGATTTGACATAGACATTTTCAACTATACAGTATACCACTTAGCATAATCTCAGTTAACCCAGAACTAAAGTCTACAATAATTGGTCAGCTGCTCAATTAAGTTCTGGGTCCATAAGTGTTAGGAGAAGAGATTAAGAGATGCTAGAACAAGGAGCGTTACTGGAAAGTCTATGGGCTGAATGTCTTCCGAAATTTAAAAAATGCTATACACCTGAAAAATCGTGATTTGTCCAAATAACCACTTACAAAAACTATTGCTGCTCGTTATCAATTGGTGCCCATAGTATAAAGACAGATCTATGGTCCCATTTATGTTTACGTAGCGTCTCCACGAGAGATTATATTTAGCACATAGTTCTAGAATTGTATGTTTTCAGTCAACCTTCTCTTAGCCTGCTTCCAGCCCTGTAGAAAGTGTTTTGTAGATGTTGCCAAGGGGATATTTTCTAGCATGAAAGAAGCAGATAAATAGGAGTGATGTTGTTTAACTTTTCTCAACATGACTTATTCCTCTGAAATGAAAGAGATTAATAGGTGTCTGTTTGTAGAAAACAACAACCAGAATGCCATTGAGAACCTGTAAATTGGACCGGTTCAGCTTTCTGACTTGATGAGTGGAATGTTTGCTACGCGCCAACCTGCTCAGAGAGAGGGCATGGTGTATATGTGTACCAGTGTGTGGTAATAGCCACATTGCAGGAGGCTCTAGGGAAAAAAAACTATTTTCTTTCAGGAACACGTAGAGATTTACCAGACAAATGATAGAAGAGAGGCAGAGTCAGTGGCTTTAACAAGATGGGGGGTGGGGCGAGTGTGTGTGTGGCAGGACAGTGTTGTATATTGTGAATGGTATAATCATGAAGAAAAATGACGTGATATATTGTGTGGTTAGGGATTGGAAATATGAACAGTACATATGGTTTGGGATATCATGTGTGGTTTACCACTTATTTTTGGGACATTCGTAATAATGTAATCATATTTTTGCATTATCATTTTTCATATTAGTATTATATTCATTACTACGGACAGAGGAACTCAAAGCAACCACCATGATTTACACTGAGTCTGATAATGAATAGTTATTTTGGCTCTCATAACATTCTATAACCCCAGGACCTGAGGGAGAACAGGATGAAAATACGCCTGCAGAGCATTGATTGATTCACTATCTGGTCCGTTGATGAAGATTAAGATGTCAAATGATATTCTGTCAGAGAAACGCCTGTTAATGGTGTTTTCGCCCTCTGAGTTCAATGCGGGCGAGGGCTTGATTTGTTGTATCTCTTATAAAATTACAAAGAGGAGACAGAGTTCTGCTGTCAGGCGCTTCAACAACACAAACAGGTTAATCAACGCTAGCAGGTCGCTGGGAATAAACCCAAATCGAGACCATAATTCTTCATTTTTCCATTTTTTTTGCTGTCAGCCGCAGCTCTCTAGGAGAGCAGTTTAGAAGAGCTAAATTGCCCATCAGGTAATGGAGAGAGACAGAGAGAGAGAGACAAAGAGACAGAGGGAGAGCGAGAGAGAGAGAGAGAGAGAGAGAGAGGGAGGGAGAGAGAGAGGGAGAGAGAGGCAGAGGGAGAGAGAGAGGGAAAGAGAGAGAGAGGGAAGGAGAGAGTGAGAGAGAGGAAGAGAGATGGAGAGAGAGGGAGGGGGAGAGAGGGAGGGAGAGAAAGGGAGAGAGAGGGAAAGAGAGAGAGAGGGGAAGGGGAGAGGGAGGGGGAGAGAGAGGGAGGGAGAGAGAGATAGGGTTAGGGAAAGAGAGGGAAAGAGAGGGAGAGAGGGAAATAGAGGGAAAGAGATGGAAAGAGAGATGGAGGGAGAGGGAGAGAGTGAAAGGGAGAGAGAGAGAGGGAGAGAGAGACAGAGAGAGAGGGAGAGAGGGAAAGAGAGAGAGAGGGAAAGAGAGAGGGAGAGAGGAGAGAGAGGGAGAGAGTGTGAGAGTGAGAGTCACAACATCATGATCTCCTACTGTACATGGGCCAAAACCAGCTTCTTTACCCTTTTTTTCTTCCCTTGCTTCCTTCCTTTCTATAAACGAGAGAGAGAAAGAGAGGTAGCTCATATGCAAAATGTACCCCTCCCAGGAAAATACAGGAAGCCATTTAATGTTGCTCACATCTGCAAGCAATTCAGCAGAATAGTATATTAGCTGTGAGTGAGTTACGGCCACGACGTGTCGGATGCTCTGACAGATGCTGCTAAGGAAGGGATGAAGAAGGGCATGGGGAGTGGTTCCTAGGTCAGAGTTCAGCCAGCATTAATGGCTTAACCTCTTGGGGCTAGGTGGGACGCTAGCGTGCCACCTGTGGTGCACTCCATCAACAGCAGGTGCATTTCAAGAGCGGCAAATTTGAATCCAAATAAATGTCAAAATTCAAATTTTTCAGAAATACAACTATGTTACACCATTTGAAAGATAAACATCTCCTTAATCTAACCACGTTTTACGATTTCAAAAAGGTTTTACGGCGAAAGCATAAATTTAGAGTATGTTAGGACAGTACATTTACAAGAGTTGTGTGTAATGTTTTGTCAAGTCAAAGACAGGGTCACCAAAACCATAAAACCAGCTAAAATGATACACTAACCTTTTACAATCTCCATCAGATGACACTCCTAGGACATTATGTTAGACAATGCATGCATTTTTAGTTCTATCAAGTTCATATTTATATACAAAAACAGCGTTTTACTATGGCATTGATGTTGAGGAAATCGTTTCCCTCCAATAACCGGCAGTCAAGTCAGCGTCACAAATTAAATAATTAAAATTAGAAAACATTGGTAAAATATTATATTGTCATTTAAAGAATTATAGATTTACATCTTTTGAACGCAATCAACTTGCCAGATTTAAAAATAACCTTACTGGGAAATCACACTTTGCAATAATCTGAGCACTGTGCCCAGAAAAATACGCGTTGCGATACAGACTAGACGTCATGTTGGGGAGATCTAAAATCGAAAATACTATGTAAATAATCCATTACCTTTGATTCTCTTCATCAGATGTCACTTCCAGGTATCACAGGTCCATAACGAATGTAGTTTTGTTCAAAAAAGCTCATCATTTATGTCCAAAAATCTCCGTCTCGTTAGCACATGATGTAAGCCAGCCGGACTTCTCGTCATGAACGAGGGGAAAAAATATATTTCCGTTCGTTCAAACATGTCAAACGTTGTATAGCATAAATCATTAGGGCCTTTTTTAACCAGAACATGAATAATATTCAAGGTGGACGAATGCATAGCCTTTTATAACGTATTGGAACGAGGGTACCCAACATGAAGTAGCGCGCCAGGTGTCTAATGGGACATCACCGTTCCATGGCTCTTGTTCGGTCAGATCTCCCTCCAGAAGACTCAAAACACTTTGTAAAGGCTGGTGACATCTAGTGGAAGCAATAGGAATTGCCAAAATATTCCTAAACCCCTGTGTTTTTCAATGGGATAGGTTTAAAGTCAATACAACACATCAGGTATCCACTTCCTGTCAGAAAATGTCTCAGGGTTTTGCCTGCCAAATGAGTTCTGTTATACTCACAGACACCATTCAAACAGTTTTGGAAACTTTAGAGTGTTTTCTATCCATATATAATAAGTATATGCATATTCTAGTTACTGGGTAGGATTAGTAACCAGATTAAATCGGGTAAATTTTTTTTATCCAGACGTGCAAATGCTGCCCCCTAGACCCAACAGGTTAAGTGAACCCCTATATCACAGAACGCTGAAAGGAGCATATTTTTAGAATATAGAGAATCTGTGGAACGATTCTAATCTGAGAGGAGGAGGGAGGAAAGCCAATATCAGAGAAGCGAGGGAGGGGAGAGGAAAGAGTGGAGAGGAGAGAGGAGCAAGGGAGGGGATGGAGAGAGGGAGGGGAGAGGAGGGAGGAGATAGGGATGAGAGAGGAGCGAGGGAGGAGAGAGGTGTGAGGGATGAGAGGAAAGGAAAAAGTGTGTCTGTTAGTCGGTGAGATGTGTGGCGAATTGGAAACTGGTTGGTGTCATAACTCAGGTGGAGATTGGTCTGTGTGTTTACTACGTGGGGGGAGGAGTAAGTAATGTTGCTCATATGACTTGTTGGACTACACAGAAAAACATGATCCATCACTACTATGTCCTATGGGCAAGGATGAAATTAGTTCTCAAGTGCTGGATTAAGAGCACAAATCAGAACAGATCTATTACTGTCTGATTGACCTGGCAAGAAGCAGGCCATTGTCAAACACATCAGCCATGCTTACAAATGTCACAATACTTTGGTACAGCACAACCTATAAAGTGAAACAAAAGACATGACTTGATCATACTTGGTAAACCACCCAACAACATAATTTTGATGTTGATTTCGAAAGGATTGTCTTGGTTTGTCTGACGATGGATGCATGTGATTGAAGATACAGGGCATAGTTGTTATGATTGGTTGTAAATCCTATGATATTGCATTAGCTTAATGCAGCTCATATGTAGGTAGAGGCACTGTGCTGTGGCAGCAGGTATATCATAAAACTGGGCATGGATGGTATATGGGTTAATATACAATATGCATTCACTGAGTGTACAAAACATTATGAACTCCTGCTCTTTCCATGACATAGACTGACCAGGTGAATCCAGCTGAATGCTATGATCCCTTATTGATGTAACCTGTTCAATCCACTTCAATCATGAAGGGGAGGAGACAGGTTAAATTAGGATTTTTAAGCCTTGAGATAAATGAGACATGGATTGTGTATGAGAGGGTGAATTGGCAAGACAAAATATTTAGGTGCCTTTGAACGTGGTATGGAAGTAGGTGCCAGGTGCACCGGTTTGTGTCATGAACTGCAACGCTGCTGGGTTTTTCACGCTCAACAGTTTCACGTGTGTATCAAGAATGGTCCACCACCCAAACGACATCCAGCCAATTTGACACACCTGTTGGAAGCTTTGGAATTAACATGGGCCAGCATCCCTGTGGAATGCGTTCGACACCTTGTAGAGTCCATGCACCGACAAATTGAGGCTGTTCTGAGGGTAAAAGGGTGGGGGGTGCAACTCAATATTAGGAAGGTGTTCTTAATGTTTTGTAAACTCAGTGTATGTTGTTAAACTCAGGGAGGATTTATAATAGTGACAGAGATGCTGCAGTTCCATTCATAGGGTTAGAAGGAAACCTGGTAATCACTCAGCCTCATCAGCACTCAGGAATGACCCAACAACATGAAATTATGTGACAGAAACCACAGTCAACACACACAAACCCTTGGACTCAAATACATTATCAGAATTTTGATAGATGGATTATTTTCCCTTCACTTCTTCACTCTCTCCTTTTCTCCTCTCCTCTCCTCCTCTCCTCTCCTCTCCTCTCCTCTCCTCTCCTCTCCTCTCCTCTCCTCTCCTCTCCTCTCCTCTCCTCTCCTCTCCTCTCCTCTCCTCTCCTCTCCTCTCCTCTCCTCTCCTCTCCTCACTGTGATCCTGTTTCATTTACCTCCCAATGTGTCACTGTTCCTATCCATGGAGACTAGCCTATTGAGCTGAGCCTGCCCCCCAGACAGCACGTTACACTCTCTCTCCCTCAAACACCACCAGAGAATGGCCGCCACCCAACTGCTCCCCTGGGGGCAGTCTCTACTGGCTGCTGCTAGGGATCCAGTCACAGAACACATCCATTAATGGCCCAGTTGTGAGAATCCCTGTTTTAAAAAATGTAAAGGAAACAGTCGTCCAGTGAGCTGCCTGCCTGTCGGGCTGGCATGACTTAGCTAATCAAAGGGGTGAGGTAAGTAATGGAACACTTGTTGATGGGGGGGAAAATATCTAATTAATAAACTAGCATTTGATCACCAATAAATAATAGTTTTTTCTTCTTCAAAACTTCCACCAGAATCAGGAAATAAACTACACTCAACAAAAATATAAATGCAACATGTTGGTCCCCTGTTCCCGGAGCTGAAATAAAAGATCCCAGAAAATGTCCATATGCACAAAAAGCTTATTTCTCTCAAATGTTGTGCACAAATTTGTTTACATCCCTTTTAGTGAGCATTTCTCCTTTGCCAAGATAACCCATCCACCTGACAGGTGTGGCATATCAAGAAGCTGATTAAACAACAGGTGCACCTTGTGCTGGGAACAATAAAGACCGCTCTAAAAAGTGCAGTTTTGTCACAGATGTCTCATGTTTTGAGGGAGCGTGCAATTGGCATGCTGACTGCAGGAATGTCCAATAGAGTTGTTGCCAGAAAATGTAATGTTAAATTCTCTACCATAAGCCGCCTCCAACGTCATTTTAGAGAATTTGGCAGTACGTCCAACCGGCCTCACAACTGCAGACCATGTGTAACCACGCCAGCCTAGGACCTCAACATCCGGCTTCTTCTGAGACCACCCATCCGGAGGATAGCTGATGAAACTAGGAAGTAAATACGTCTGTAATAAAGCCCTTTTGTGGGCTTTATAAACTCATTCTGATTGGCCGGGCCTTGCTCCCCAGTGGGTGAGCATGTGCCCTTCTAGGCCCTCCCATGGCTGCTCCCCTGCACAGTCATGTGAAATGCATAGCTTTGTGCCTAATTTATTTATTTCAATTGACTGATTTCCTTATATGAACTGTAACTCAGTAAAATTGTTGAAATTGTTGCATTTATATTTTTGCTCAGTATACATCCTCACTCTCGCTTTCTCATTTCTCTCTTTCTATTTCTCACCCACCCTCTCTCCTCTCTCCACCTTCTCATCCCTCCACCCTCTCTGCCATCTCTGTACGTAACCTCAGCACCTTTTTTTTGGCATATTTGGCACCGGTTGAATTATGTGAGGAAAGAGAGAAAGGCCATTTACCACCTCGGGGGGTGAGTTTATATGCCTTACCCTGCCTCCTACCCTCTCTCCTCCGATCCTCATCCTCCCTCCCTCCATCCATCATCCTCCCTCCATCCCTCATCCTCCCTCCAACCATCCCCCAGTACCTCCCATTGTGAGTTGACTATAACAACATCTGGTTAATGTTCCTCTCCTGGGACAGTCTATAATGTTCCTCTCCCGGGCCAATCTCAAATGAGCCTCTCCCGGGCCAGTCTCTAATTGTCCTCTCCTGGGCCAGTCTAATGGTCCTCTCCCGGGCCACTCTAATGGTCCTCTCCCGGGCCAGTGTCATGATGTGGACTATTCAGTGATGTGAAGACTGTTATATTATCAAATCAGAGAGACTATGTGTAATTATTACGTAATTAAACTAATCATGTAAAAATGAATATAACTAGGAAGTTGGGGCACCACAGGAAAGTGTTGTTTAAAATAGTTACTATTTCCCAAATTGAACTCTTCAGATATTTTCATATCTTATCGATTACAGTCACTTATTAATATAGTATTACCTCAGTCATTCTGAACGTCGTCATTTCTTGTAGTCTGCACGAACCCTACTTTATTGATGAATCAGCAATACACAAATTGGCTCAAATATTTATTTTCTAATTAAACAATTTCAGAATACACAAGTACACACTAACATTATACAGTAAATCATTTCTAGAAGACCATGAAAACAAGACAGTTTGGTTATAACACGGTGGCGAATTCAGAGATAATAGGGGGGAGGAAGGGAGACAAAGGAGTTACTCTATTGGACATTGGGAAGCTATGCTCATGAAAATACAAAATCTTAAGCACTCAAATAACCGCTCATTCGGAAAAAGAGAATGCAATTTATATATTTACGATTGAGCTGTCCTTGATTGTCCACCAGAGATCACCATGTCCTTAGGTAGAGCTCCTGGTCATGGTAAGAATGGTTAATTCGACGTGCCCTGTACAGTAGTTCTTCGAGATGATCTCGTTAGAATGCTTGGTTGTCAGTGTTTTTATCCTAGGTTACGTATGTTTTCAGCTGCAGACTGATAACGCGACGTCTAGGATTTGCTTCATCTGTAGTGATCGATAGTTTCAGAGTTTATAACCATTTTACAACATTCGGCTTACACCTCAGTCTGCTTGGTCTATAGAGTGGTAGCCATTTCAACGTGGGGACCCACGTCCTCACGTTCTCTGGTCTTGTCCTTTGGTAGAGTTATAGTTTTAAACCATTTTGCAACATCTGGGTCACGCCTTAGTCTGCTTGGTCTATAGTGTGGAAGATTTCTTAACCTGTTAGGTCTAGGGGGCAGTATTGACACGGCTGGATAAAAAACATACCCGATTTAATCTGGTTACCACTCCTACCCAGTAACTAGAATATGCATATAATTATTACATATGGATAGAAAACACCCTACATTTTCTAAAACTGTTTGAATGGTGTCTGTGAGTATAACAGAACTCAAATGGCAGGTCAAAACCTGAGAGATTCCTTTACAGGAAGTGGCCTGTCTGACCATTTCTTGAACTTCTTTTCCATCTCTATCATTTACTAAGGATCTCTGCTCTAACGTGACACTTCCCACGTCGTCCATAGGCGCTCAGTCCCCGGAAAAAAACAGAATGTCGTCATTCCAGCCCCAGGCTGAAACACATTATCGCCTTTCTCAAGTGGCCGATCAAGGGACACTGGGCTTATGCGCGTGACCCCGACCGCCCCCGCCTTTGGGATTTTTTCCTCTGTTTGCCGAAAAGGAGATTCCCTGTCGGAATATTATCGCTTTTCTACGAGAAAAATGTCGTAAAAATTGATTTTAAACAGCGGTTGACATGCTTCGAAGTACGGTAATGGAATATTTAGAATTTTATTGTCACGAATTGCGCCATGCGCGTGACACTTCTTTACTATTTCGGATAGTGTCTGGAACGCACGAACAAAACGCCGCTATTCGGATATAACGATGGATTATTTTGGACCAAACCAACATTTGTTATTGAAGTAGCAGTCCTGGGTGTGCATTCTGACGAAGACAACAAAAGGTAATCAAACTTTTATAATAGTAAATATGATTATGGTGAGTGCTAAACTTGCCGGGTGTCTAAATAGCGAGCCCGTGATGCCTGGGCTATGTACTTAGAATATTGCAAAATGTGCTTTCACCAAAAAGCTATTTTAAAATCGGACATATCGAGTGCATAGAGGAGGTCTGTATCTATAATTCTTAAAATAATTGTTATGCTTTTTGTGAACGTTTATCGTGAGTAATTTAGTAAAATGTTAGCGAATTCCCCGGAAGTTTGCGGGGGGTATGCTAGTTCTGAACGTCACATGCTAATGTAAAAAGCTGGTTTTTGATATAAATATGAACTTGATTGAACAAAACATGCATGTATTGTATAACATAATGTCCTAGGGTTGTCATCTGATGAAGATCATCAAAGGTGAGTGCTGCATTTAGCTGTCTTCTGGGTTTTGGTGACATTATATGCTGGCTTGAAAAATGGGTGTCTGATTATTTCTGGCTTGGTACTCTGCTGACATAATCTAATGTTTTGCTTTCGTTGTAAAGCCTTTTTGAAATCGGACAGTGTGGTTAGATTAACGAGAGTCTTGTCTTTAAATGGCTGTAAAATAGTCATATGTTTGAGAAATTGAAGTAATAGGATTTTTAAGGTTTTGAAAATCGCGCCACAGGCTGGCAGTGGCTGTTACGTAGGTGGGACGAATTCGTCCCGCCTAGCCTAGAGAGGTTAATCATTTGTAACGTATTCAGCTGGCTCTGCACGTAACTAGTCTAATATGTTAATTCTTCAGCGCATCCTTTTAAACACTTGGGGAAAAAATGGCATTCTATTAAGTTTGGCATGATGTCTGTGCTCACATGGGCATGGTTACTGACTGGATAAACTTTACATGAAAGATTATCTTCTCATTTAGAAGACTTAAGTCACATTTCTATCTTTTCAAAAGTATTCTGATACTGAATCATTCATTTTATACAACATTCAGATGCAAACCTCATATTTGAGAAGTGTAGACAAACAGAGATACAGTTGTGGTTCTACTGTCTTTCATGATGTCACAACATAAAAACTAATTCAACATGAGGATTCTTTTACTCTCCACTGACCATTTCCACATTCTCAAAAATAGAAATATTGGTTAATTCTCCAATTTTGGGGAGGTAGGATATTTGGCGGGAGAAAATCCTTTGTTCTACTAAGGTCTCTCCCTCCATACTGCTTGGCAAGGGAAGGTATTTACGACTGGACCACACCCCCAGGTGCCTAGCCGGCACCCCCAATCTCCACCTCAGGACTTGCAAATCATGACACCAGTGTCTAATCAAATCATGACACAAGTGTCGCTCTCGGGCCAGTCTAAATGTCCTCTCCCAGGCCAGTCTCTAATGGTCCTATCCCGGGCCAGTCTCTAATGGTGCTCTCCCTTGGGCCAGTCTAATGGTCCTCTCGCAGGCCAGTCTAATGGTCCTCTCCCATACCAGTCTTTAATTGTCCTCTCCCGGGCCAGTATAAGGGTCCTCTCCTGGGCCAGTCTAATGGTCCCCTCCAGGGCCAGTCTAATGGTCCTCTCCAGGACCAGTCTCTAATGGTGCTCTCCAGGGACATTCTAATAGGCCTCTCCAGGGCCAGTCTCTAATGATTCTCTCTCAGGCCAGTCTAATGTTTTTCTCCAGGGCCAGTGTCTAATGGTCCTCTCCTGGGCCAGTCTAATTGGTCCTCTACTGGGCCAGTATAATTGGTCCTCTCCCAGGCCAGTCTAATGGTACTCTCCCGGGCCAGTCTAATGGTCCTCCCCCCGCTCTGACGCTCGTCTTATGTGGCAGGGCTTGCAAACTATTACAGACTACAAAGGGAAGCACAGCCGCGAGCTGCCAAGTGACATGAGCCTAACAGACGAGCTAAATCACTTCTATGCTCACTTCGAGGCAAGCAACACTGAGGCATGCATGAGAGACTCAGCTGTTCCGGACGACTGTGTGATCACGCTCTCCGTTGCCGACGTGAGTAAGACCTTTAAACTCTTACATCTAGACGTTCCGCTAGCGGAACACCTGCTCCAATATCCAATGATAGGCGTGGCGCGAATTACAAATTCCTCAAAAATACAAAAATGTCAATTTTTCAAACATATGACTATTTTACAGCATTTTAAAGACAAGACTCTCCTTTATCTAACCACACTGTCCGATTTCAAAAAGGCTTTACAGCGAAAGCAAAACATTAGATTATGTCAGCAGAGTACCCAGCCAGAAATAATCAGACACCCATTTTTCAAGCTAGCATATTATGTCACAAAAAACAAAACCACAGCTAAATGCAGCACTAACCTTTGATGATCTTCATCAGATGACACACCTAGGACATTATGTTATACAATACATGCATGTTTTGTTCAATCAAGTTCATATTTATATCAAAAACCAGCTTTTTACATTAGCATGTGACGTTCAGAACTAGCATACCCCCCGCAAACCTCCGGTGAATTTACTAAATTACTCACGATAAACGTTCACAAAAAACATAAATTATTTTAAGAATTATAGATACAGAACTCCTTTGTGCAATCGAGGTGTCCGATTTTAAAATAGCTTTTCGGTGAAAGCACATTTTGCAATATTCTGAGTAGATAGCCCAGCTATCACGGCTAGCTATTTATACACCTAACAAGTTTAGCCCTGACCAAACTCCGATTTACTATTAGAAAAGTTTGATTACCTTTGGTGTTCTTCGTCAGAATGCACTCCCAGGACTGCTACTTCGATAACAAATGTTGGTTTGGTTCAAAATAATCCATTGTTATATTCAAATAGCAGCGTTTTGTTCGTGCATTCAAGACACTATCCGAAGTGTAAATAAGGGTCACGAGCATGGCGCATTTCGTGACAAAAGATTTCTAAATATTCCATTACCGTACTTCGAAGCATGTCAACCGCTGTTTAAAATCAATTTTTATGCCATTTTTCTCGTAAAAAAGCGATAATATTCCGACCGGGAATCTGCGTTTAGGTAAAAAGACGAAAGAAAATAAAGCATGGGGTCGACTCGGGCACGCGCCTGAGTCTCACAGTACTGTGACCAGCCACTATCCAAACGCGCTACTTTTTTTCAGCCAGAGCCTGCAAAGCCACGATTCAGCTTTTTGCCGCCTTTGAGAGCCCATGGGAGCCGTAGGAAGTGTCACGTAACAGCAGAGATCCCCTGTAATGGATAGAGATAATCAAGAAGGCCAAGAAATTGTCCGACAGGGCACTTCCTGCATGGAATCCTCTCAGGTTTTGGCCTGCCAAATGAGTTCTGTTATACTCACAGACACCATTCAAACAGTTTTAGAAACTTTGGAGTGTTTTCTATCCAAAGCTAATAATTATATGCATATTCTTGTTTCTGGGCAGGAGTAATAATCAGATTAAATCGGGTACGTTTTTTATCCGGCCGTGTCAATACTGCCCCCTAGCCATAACAGGTTAAACAGGTTAACATACATAAGGCTGCAGGGCCAGACGGATTACCAGGACGTGTGCTCCGGGCATGTGCTGACCAACTGACAGGTGTCTTCACTGACATTTTCAACATTTCCCTGATTGAGTCTGTAATACCAACATGTTTCAGGCATACCACCGTAGGCCCTGTTCCAAGAACACTAAGGCAACCTGCCTAAATGACTACAGACCCGTGCACTCACGTCCATAGCCATGAAGTGCTTTGAAAGGTTGGTAATGGCTCACATCAACACCATTATCCCAGAAACCCTAGACCCACTCCAATTTGCATACAACCCAAACAGGTCCACAGATGATGCAATCTCTATTGCACTCCACACTGCCCTTTCCCATCTGGACAAAAGGAACACTTATGTGAGAATGCTATTCATTGACTATAGCTTAGCGTTCAACACCATAGTACCCTCAAAGCTCATCACTAAGCTAAGGATCCTGGGACTTAACACCTCCATCTGCAACTGGATCCTGGACTTCCTGATGGGCCGCCCCCAGGTGGTGAGGGTAGGTAGCAACATATCTTCCAGGCTGATCTCTGATCCTCAGAGAATCCAAGATGGCGTAGCAGTTAGACGACTTTGTCTTTGTCCTGTCGTGTCCCTTGTATATATCTTCTTACATCTTTTTCTTCGCATATCTTTTAAAAATATTTTCCTAAACCTCAACTTCTAAATACTCTCCTGCAACCCACCTCACCCAATGTGGCGCGGATCTGTTTATTTTTTCTAAAGTATTTCTATTTACTTCGGATCTGGAATCCCTCAACTGAAGCTAGCCAGCTAACTACCTACCTACCAGCTATCAGTCAGCAAACCATTGCTAGCGGTCATCAGCTAACCTTTAGCTTGGAAAGCTCTCGCCAGTTCGAACAACGTAACTCAAACCAGAGCATAACGGACCTATTTTTTTTCTCTCCATATTCCCGGATTCCTACTGCAAACTCTGAACATTTTCATCTGGATCTTCGCAACTAGCTAACCGCAATCCCGGGTGACTACTCCTGGCTAGCGTTTCCTGACCCGGAGCAAGCACCAATTAGCCTGAAGCTAGCCCGGCCAGGGCTCCTGTGCTACCACCGAAGCCCACTCCTGGGCTACAATATCCGGACCCCTTCTACTGCCGGTACGGGGCACGGAACCCCGCCAATCCTCTATGACTGGAATACCGACATTATCTGCCCGAGGATTCCAACAGGCCCGTCAGGCGCGACGTCCACTGAAGGCCCATTCTGCTAACCGTGGCCTACTAGCTACCTAGAGCTACTTGGAACCCTACTAATTCCTTGACTGGTCTATTGACGTCACCGCACGTAGAGGCAAAAACAGACTTACCCCCATCGCGACGTTCCCCTTGGCTAACTTGCTAGCCCGGTCTGTTAACTGCTAGCTTGCCTGCCCCGGTCTGCTAACTGCTAGCCCCGGTCTGCCAACTGCTTGCATGCTAACGGTCTGCTAACTGCTAGCTTGTTTAGCCCCAGCCTACTAACTGTTAGCTTGTTAGCATCGGCCTGCTAACTGTCTGAATCGCCGTGTCCCCAGTCAGCCCAACCACTCACTGGACCCATATGTTCACTTGGCTACGCATGCCTCTCTCTAATATCAATATGCCTCGTCCATTACTGTCCTGGTTAGTGATTACTGTCTTATGTCACTGTAGAGCCTCAAGCCCTGCTCAATATGGCGTAAACAACCATGTTGTCCACCTCGTACATATGCGATGAGATCACCTGGTTTAAACGTCTCTAGAGACTATATCTCTCTCATCATTATTCAATGCCTAGGTTTACCTCCAATGTACTCACATACTACCTTACCTTTGTCTGTACACTATGCCTTGAATCTATGCTATCGTGCCCAGAAACCTGCTCCTTTTACTGTCTGTTCCGAACGTGCTAGACGGCCAGTTCGTATTTCCTTTAGCCTTACCCTTATCCTACTTCTCCTCTGTTCCTCTGGTGATGTGGAGGTTAATCCAGGTCCTGCAGTGCCTAGCTCCACTCCCACCCCCCAGGTGCTCTCATTTGTTGACTTCTGTAACCGTAAAAGCCTTGGTTTCATGCATATTAACATTAGAAGCCTACTCCCTAAGTTTGTTTTACTGCTTTAGCACACTCTGCCAACCCGGATGTCTTAGCCGTGTCTGAATCCTGGCTTAGGAAAACCACCAAAAACCCTGAAATCTCCATCGCTAACTATAGCATTTTCCGCCAAGATAGAACTGCCAAAGGGGGCGGTGTTGCAATCTACTGCAAAGATAGCCTGCAGAGTTCTGTATTACTATCCAAGTCTGTACCCAAACAATTCGAGCTTCTACTTCTAAAAATTCACCTTTCCAGAAACAAGTTTCTCACTGTTGCCGCTTGCTATAGACCTTCCTCTGCCCCCAGCTGTGCCCTCGATACCATATGTGAATTGATTGCCCCCCCATCTATCATCTGAGCTCGTGCTACTAGGTGACCTAAACTGGGACATGCTCAACGCCCCGGGCATCCTACAATCTAAGCTTGATGCCCTCAATCTCACACAAATGATCAATGAACCTACCAGGTACAACCCCAAATCCGTAAACACAGGCACCCTCATAGATGTCATCCTAACTAACTCGCCCTCCAAATACACCTCTGCTGTTTTCAATCAAGATCTCAGCGATCACTGCCTCATTGCTTGCATCCGTAATGATTCTGCGACCAAACGACCACCCCTCATCACTGTCAAACGCTCCCTAAAACACTTCTGCAAGAAGGCCTTTCTAATCGACCTGACCGGGGTATCCGGGAATGACATTAACCTCATCCCGTCAGTAGATGATGCCTGGCTATTCTTTAAAAGTGCTTTCCTCATCATCTTAAATAAGCATGCCCCACTCAAAAAATATAGAAATAGAAATAGATATAGTCCTTGGTTCACTCCAGACCTGTCTGCCCTTGACCAGCACAAAAACATCCTGTGGCGTTCTGAATTAGCATCGAATAGCCCCCGTGATATGCAACTTTTCAGGGAAGTTAGAAACCAATATACACAAGCAGTTAGAAAAGCTAAGGCTAGCTTTTTCAAACAGAAATTTGCATCCTGTAGTACTAACTCAAAAAAGTTCTGGGAAACTGTAAAGTCCATGGAGAATAAGAGCACGTCCTCCCAGCTGCCCACTGCTCTGAGGCTAGGAAACACTTACCACCGATAAATCAACTATAAGTGAGAATTTCAATAAGCATTTTTCTACGGCTGGCCATGCTACCCCTACCCCGGTCCACTGCCCGGCACCCTCCAAAGCAAGCCAATGCCCCCACCATTTCTCCTTCACCCAAATCCAGATAGCTGATGTTCTGAAAGATCTGCAAAATAGACAATCAGGACCCTCTCTTTCTAAAATTATCTGCAGAAATTGTTGCAACCCCTATTACTAGCCTGTTCAACCTCTCTTTCGTATCGTCTGAGATTCCCAATGAGTAGAACGCTTCCGCGGTCATCCCCCTGTTCAAAGGGTGTGACACTCTAGACCTAACTGCTACAGACCTATATCTATCCTACCCTGTCTTTCTAAGGTCTTCGAAAGCCAAGTTAACAAACAGATTACCGACTATTTCGAATCCCACCGTACCTTCTCCGCTATGCAATCTGGTTTCAGAGCTGGTCACGGGTGCACCTCAGCCACGCTCAAGGTCCTAAACGACATCATAACCGCCATTGATAAGAGACATTACTGTGCAGCCGTATTCATCGACCTTTCCAAGGCTTTCGACTCTGTCAATTACCACATTCTTATTGGCAGACTTGACAGCCTTGGTTTCTCAAATGATTGCCTCGCCTGGTTTACCAACTACTTCTCTGATAGAGTTCAGTGTGTCAAATCGGAGGGCCTGTTGTCCGGACCGGACCTCTGGCAGTCTCCAAGAGTGTGCCACAGGGTTCAATTCTCGGGCCGACTCTCTTCTCTGTATACATCAATGATGTTGCTCTTGCTGCTGGTGATTCTCTGATCCACCTCTACGCAGACAACACCATTCTGTATACTTATGGCCCCTCTTTAGACACTGTGTTAACCTGTTGGGGCTAGGGGGCAGTATTTGCATGGCCGGATAAAAAACGTACCCGATTTAATCTGGTTACTACTCCTGCCCAGTAACTAGAATATGCATATAATTAGTAGATTTGGATAGAAAACACTCTAAAGTTTCTAAAACTGTTTGAATGGTGTCTGTTAGTATAACAGAACTCATATGGCAGGCCAAAACCTGAGAAGATTCCATGCAGGAAGTGGAAATCTGATTTGTGGAATCACCTTCAACACTTTGCCTATGAAACACAACGTGAGTTAGGATTCATTTAGCACTTCCTAAGGCTTCCACTAGATGTCAACAGTCTTTACAAAGTGGTTTGAGTCTTCTCCGGTAAAAACTGACCGAACGAGAGGCCTGGAAAGTTGGCAATAGGGGGAGGGCCATTACTACTATGACGCGGGCGCCCGTGGGTACCCTCTCGTTCCAAAACGTTTAGTAAGACAATGCAATCGTCCGTCTTGAATATTATTGAAGCTTTGATTGAAAAAGGCCCTAAAGATTTATGTTATACAACATTTGACATGTTTGAACGAACGTAAATAGTAAGGGAATATTTACAATAGTATATTTGATTTTAGATGGTTCCAATATGGCGCTAACCTGTATCGCCTAGCCTATTTTTCTGAGCATAGCACCTCGTTTATTGCAAAGTGTGATTTCCCAGTAAAGTTATTTTTAAATCTGGCAATGCGGTTGCATTCACAAGATTTTAATCTATAATTCTTTGAATGACAATATTACATTTTAACAATGTTTTCGAATTGTAATTTTGTAAATTGTAGCGCTGATCCACCGGAAGCATTTGAGGGAAAATATTTTCTGAACGTCACGCGCCGATGTAAAATGCTGCTTTTATATATAAATATGAACTTTATCGAACAAAAAATGCATGTATTGTGTAACATGATGTCCCAGGAGTGTCATCTGATGAAGATTGTCAAAGGTTAGTGCTGCATTTAGCTGTGTTTTGGGTATTTGTGATGCATGCAAATTGCTTTGAAAATGGCAGTGTGATTATTTTTGGCAGGGTACTCTCCTAACATAATCTAATGTTTTGCTTTTGCTGTAAAGCCTTTTTGAAAATCGGACAACGTGGTTCGATTCAGGAGAGGTGTATCGATAAAATGGTGTAAAATAGTCATATGATTGAGAAATTGAAGTTATAGCATTTATGAGGTATTTGTATTTCGCGCGATGCGATTCCACTGGCTGTTGACTAGGGTGGGACGCAAACGTCCCACTGGCCCAGACAGGTTAACTAACCTCCAGATGAGCTTCAATGCCATACGACTCTCCTTCCGTGGCCTCCAACTGCTCTTAAACACAAGTAAAACTAAATGCATGCTATTCAATCGATCACTGCCCGCACCTGCTCGCCCGTCCAGCATCACTACTCTGGACGGCTCTGACTTAGAATACGTGGACAACTACAAATACCTGGGTGTCTGGTTAGACTGTAAACTCTCCTTCCAGACTCACATTAAGCATCTTCAATCCAAAATTAAATCTAGAATCGTCTTTCTATATCGCAAAAAAAGCATCCTTCACTCATGCTCAAACATACCCTCGTAAAACTGACCATCCTACCGATCCTCGACTTCGGTGATGTCATCTATAAAATAGCCTCCAACACTCTACTCAACAAACTGGATGCAGTCTATCACAGTGCCATCCGTTTTGTCACCAAAGCCCCATACACTACCCATCATTGCAACCTGTACGCTCTCGTTGGTTGGCCCTTGCTTCATACTCGTCGCCAAACCCACTGGCTACAGGTTATCTACAAGTCTCTGTTAGGTAAAGCCCCGCCTTATCTCAGCTCACTGGTCACCATAGCAGCACCCATTCGTAGCTCGTGCTCCAGCAGGTATATCTCACTGGTCATCCGAAAAGCCAATTCCTCCTTTGGTCGTCTTTCCTTACAGTTCTCTGCTGCCAATGACTGGAACGAACTGTAAAAATCTCTGAAGCTGGAGACTCATATCTCCCTCACTAGCTTTAACCTCTTGGGGCTAGGTGGGACGCTAGCGTGCCACCTGTGGTGCACTCCATCAACAGCAGGTGCATTTCAAGAGCGGCAAATTTGAATCCAAATAAATGTCAAAATTCAAATTTTTCAAAAATACAACTATGTTACACCATTTGAAAGATAAACATCTCCTTAATCTAACCACGTTTTACGATTTCAAAAAGGTTTTACGGCGAAAGCATAAATTTAGAGTATGTTAGGACAGTACATTTACAAGAGTTGTGTGTAATGTTTTGTCAAGTCAAAGACAGGGTCACCAAAACCATAAAACCAGCTAAAATGATACACTAACCTTTTACAATCTCCATCAGATGACACTCCTAGGACATTATGTTAGACAATGCATGCATTTTTAGTTCTATCAAGTTCATATTTATATACAAAAACAGCGTTTTACTATGGCATTGATGTTGAGGGCACCAGCTGTCAGAGCAGCTCACAGATCACTGCACCTGTACATAGCCCATCTGTAAACAGCCCATCTATCTACCTACCTCATCCCCATACTATATTTATTTATCTATCTTGCTCTTTTGCACCCCAGTATCTCTACTTGCACATTCATCTTCTGCACATCTACCATTCCAGTGTTTAATTACTATATTGTAATTACTTCACCACCATGGCCTATTTATTGCCTTAACTTACCTCATTTGCACTCACTGTATATAGACTTTTTGTTTTATTTTGTTCTACTGTATTATTGACTGTATGTTTTGTTTATTCCATGTGTAACTCTGTGTTGTTGTATGTGTTGAATTGCTATGCTTTATCTTGGCCAGGTCGCAGTTGCAAATGAGAACTTGTTCTCAACTAGCCAACCTGGTTAAATAAAGGTGAAATAAAATAAAATAAAAACCCTGTAGCTCCCCAGGGGTGCGTGCTCAGTCCCCTTCTGTACTCCCTGTTCACCCACGACTGCATG
Organism: Salmo salar; assembly: GCF_965601325.2. NCBI lineage: Eukaryota > Metazoa > Chordata > Actinopteri > Salmoniformes > Salmonidae > Salmo > Salmo salar. Next base: position 39,377,247 of record NC_138310.1, on the reverse strand, counting down.
GCCAGGCACGACTCCAACACCATCATTAAGTTTGCAGACAACACAACAGTGGAAGGCCTGATCACCGACAACGACAAGACAGCCTATAGGGAGGAGGTCAGAGACCTAGCCAGGTGGTGCCAGAATATAACCTATCCTTCAACGTAATCAAGACTAAGACTTGAGACCAGTGTCTAATGGTCCTCTCCCGGGCCAATCTAATGGATCCTCTCTCAGGCCAGTCTAATGGGTCCTCTCCCGGGCCAGTCTAATGGTCCTCTCCGAGTTGTGTGTTTCGGAAGCACTGCAGTTGTTGTTCTTGATCTTTTTCTTCTATTCTTTCTCTCCTGAAAGAAACATGGAATGCTGAGTTACTTGTGTGTGTACAATGTGTGTGTGTGCGTGCAGCGTGTGTGAGTGTGTGCGAGTGCGATGGCATGTGTGTGTGTGTGTGTGTGTGTGCCATCTCTCCATGCTCTGCAAACCCAGACTGGGTCACAGAAGACGGGGAAACCAGAGTAATCCTCGCGAATTAGAAACAACATGGCTCTGGGGAGGTGCTAGTTATTCAGCGGGCTAGCAGGGCTAGCTGGCCAGGAATGCTCTGAAGAGAACGTTGGATGGTATTCTGGTTTAACCTATCCCATCATCCTAACAATCAAGCTGGATTCAAAGGCTCTGGATGACCTCATTAGGCCAGCTGGAGACCCAACACACTGGCTATACATGCTAACGAAATGCTAATGCGATGCGAGGACTGAGGAGTCTAACCCGCTAATGTGACACTAGTTAGCTAATGCAACATGAGGATACTTGCTAGCTAATACAAGGCTGGTATAGCGATTGAGGGGGAACAGCTAGAGTGGGTCCTGAACCAGAAACCTTATTCATATGTGTGAGTCTGTCATTACTAGCTGTGTCGTGGTTGACCAAAGCATGACAACAACCAGAGGCCCTAAGCATGTTTTCTCTCCCAAACAATCAACAGAGGTGGTTCAAACACAATCCTGTAGGTTAGAGCTGTGGTCGATGGGAAGTAGAATCATACCATTATAAAGCATTTTACAGTAGACATAATGAAAAGAGCTGTATACTGTAAATCTAACTGCAATAAGTCTAAATAATTACGTTATTGCCATGTCGAATCTCTACAATATTGTCAAACAAATATTAGTTATAGGATTTCTAACCCTGTCATCTGCCTTGTGCTTGTTCATCTTCTGATGAGGAGTTGGAAGTATCAAAGCTAGCCATGGAAGCCCTCAAATTACATTGAATTTACGATAGAACGAAAACAGAAGGGAAATAATTGCCAAAGCCACTTTGACTGGCTTCATTTACTCACAGATTTGATTCTTTTTTCAGCTCCATATACAGAAACTCTGTCATAAAAGTAAAGATAATAATGTTGCATAATAATACCCAATAATATATTAACCCTTTACACTCGTGAGAATTGGCTAATATGGATAAGGCTAAATGTAAATGTTTTAAACAGAATAAATATGAAAAGCATACGCATAACCATGGTAGCAATTGAATTGAAACATAACAGATTGGAAATAATGGGAAAGTGATTAGACCAAAGGTGAGTACACAACAGTTTACCTGACACAAGACTGAATCCAAACATTACACTGTTTATTGTATGTGCATTTTACATTTACTGTACTTTTTGCCTTATTTGTTGATAATGAAATCACAAAAACTGCCCATTATAAATCACAATCTGGGTTAGGTAGGCATCATTTGAATGACTGTTATATTTCCAACATGACTAGCTAAGTTATAAAATATGACATTACAGTGTTAGGCTTTCACCATGCAATTCAGGGAAACAGATTATAATTGTAGTGCGCATAAAAAGGAGTCATGAGCGCATTCAGATGTGTGTGCAGCGGCAAATGTTCTTCACAATAGGCACACATAGGTTCATTCTGTTCAGAACAACCCAGGGTATGACACCGTCATCTGGTAACTGTACATCTAACAGGCTCATTCTGTTCAGAACAACCCAGGGTATGACACCGTCATCTGGTAACTGTACATCTAACAGGCTCATTCTGTTCAGAACAACCCAGGGTATGACACCGTCATCTGGTAACTGTACATCTAACAGGCTCATTCTGTTCAGAACAACCCAGGGTATGACACCGTCATCTGGTAACTGTACATCTAACAGGCTCATTCTGTTCAGAACAACCCATCTTATAATTGTACATCAAACATAGTGATCATAAACGCTGACACTATATGACATGATATGGAAATGTGAAGTTCACATTTGGCTTGCTTGTATGATATCAGAGTGGTGTTTATTAATAATCCTCAATGTCTTTCAAAATACATCGTTTTTCCATCTTTCAGAATGCATCGCTCTGAGTCCTCTTCATTTACAGATTTTCCCTCACTCATACAACAAAAAGTTGCCCAATTACCGGGAGGATGGGGGCAACTTCTTGTCGTGCGATGTGTTCAAGTTAAGAACGTCTGTCAGTCAAAACCCATACAGCGCTGTGATGCGCAGAGCCAGAGATCTGACGTCATGTATAGCACGTTACTGTAGAGTTATACCGTTACAATTTAGGTGTTTATCATTGTCCAAATCTGCCATTTTCAACTCGTATACGGTACGAGTGTGAAGGACTACCTGACTTAGTTTTTCCCCTTTCCAAACACATAATGTTGCCACGTTTTTATCTATTGTTGTTTTTCATATTGTGCGTAACCCACTGGGCAAAAACTGGTTGAATCAATGTTGTTTCTATATCATTTCAACAACAAAAATCTATGTCATGACTTTGATTCAACATGGAAAACTGATTGGATTTGATAAAAGTAATCAACATAAGATTTTTTTTTTAATTCACCCACATTTTTTCCGACATCCAATAACATGGTGACATTTTTTGTTGATGTCACATTAACTTCACGTTAGTTGACAACTCAACCAAATGTAAACGCTAAAGAAAATATGTTTTCCAGATAACATTACTGTTGCTATTCGGCTGGGCTCGGCTGAGATTGAGTCAATATCTAATTTAATCCACCCTGAACCCACCCGCTTGTTCTTGCCTAATTGGATTCTGGTTCCTTTGAATTATACGCTGCGTTATGCAGTGTACTGAGGGGACCAGCCGTTACCAACCAGGGGACATCGATCTGAGGAGTAACCCAACCTGGACCTCTGTTTCTGGAGCATATTTTCCAGTGCCTCTGCCCTTCAAAGGCACCAGCTGTGGCTTAGGCTTGATGGGCACCGGAATAGCAGGTGTTGATTTTAGGGCCTGACAAAAACAATAAGCTGTCCCTGCCCTGCATGGTGACCGAAAATAAACAGGGTACTGGCGGGGACGGTTCGGGCTCTGAGAGCTAAGGGGTCCTCACCAAGCCCAGAGAATGAAGAGCTGCTACTAGGAAGGAATGTGGTTCAGCTAAATCTTCCCTTTATTACAATGTCACACACCTTTCCAACCAAAACATATTTAACACTAAACCATGGCAAGGAAGTTTTCTTTCCTTGTCCGCTTTCTATCAGGATCGCAGTTATGAAAGGTCTTGATAGATGAAAAAGTACTGTCAAGTCCATCCTTCCATATCTGTTGTTAGAGAGGTAAATAAGTAATTAGTTTGTAATCTCCAGTATTAGGACAGATGGTACTGCATATTTTCTCTATTATTTTCTGTTTGTGTGGGTGGAAAATAGCTTTTAAATCCCAAATGCAGTGTTTTCTGCCACTTTCATCAAGCACATCACGTTTGATCTGCAAGTGTGAGTTAAGTGGTTGGTGTGGATAGCCCTGACTCAACTCCACCCACAAGGATGATGATGAATATAAGACATCTGGAGTCAGCAGGGCGCTGTGTGTGTGTGTTTTCATGCATGTGTGTGTGTCAGAGAGAGGGAGTGAAAGATACAGAGAGAGACAGGGAGTGAGCCAGCGAGCAGGCGAGGGAGGGCAGGCAAGGTTCATTAAGGTGTCAGAGACACTGCTTCTTTTATTTTCTTCCCTCCTTCATCGGCTCAATGTCAGTTCCGCTCTCCTCCTACACACGTTTACATTCAGCTGATGAGCTGACAGTGTTACACACTACAAGAAGGAAGGAGAAAGAGAGAGCAGAAAACATCAAAACCAGATTAAAGAGAGAGAGAGAGAGACCACATCAACAAAAATGGAAGTGATCTGTTGTAGCTCTTTCAAAGCCTGAGTCTGTACTTTGTCAATGGTAGGTTACGGGGGGACTCTTTGGGGAGATTCACCTATTGCTCACCTCTTGGCCACAGCACAGTAGACTATATGATTACAGACATTGAACCTTTCTCTCTCAGCTCATTCACTGTGAAGCCACTAACACCTGTCTGATCACAGCCAAATTACGTTGTTCCTCAAAAGAACAGACATGGAAACAACCACACGGTCACAGCCCAGTAAGCTGTACCACATCAGAAATTCATACAGATGGGCCCAAAACAGTACAGAAGAATACCAGAAAGCAATCAGTAACCAAAATATCCAAACACTCTTAGATAACTTTCTGGATACCACATTCACACACAGTAGAGAAGGCATCAATCTAGCAGTAAAGAACATTAACAATATATTCAGGCAAACCGCAAAAAAAGCACAACTGAAATGAAAAAAGACAAAAAAAGAAAAAAAAGACCACAGACGACAACTGGTTTGATGCAGATTGTAAAATTATAAGGAAAAGAGACCCAATTAATGGTGAATTACTTCTTCATTACTGTGAGACTTTAAAACTATAAACGTACACTCAGGACCAAAATATCACAGTACAACAGCAAGCACATGCAAAACAGCAAGCAGCTGCCACTCATTGAGGAGTCCATAAATACAAACAACTTCTGTCAAAAGTGGAAGAAACTAAAAAATTCTAAACGAGGAATAAGCGATACAAACTGGTGACATATGGACAACCCATTTTAAAACACTCTACAACACCGTTCAAACGGACACAAATGCAGAACAATGCCGATTTCATTAGAAGTTGAATGGATTAGAAAAAGCAAGAAAGGACAATCAAAATCCATTGGAGTCCCCAATTACTGACCAGGAGCTCTATAAGAAACTTCAGACCCTCAATTTTAAAAAGCATGCGGACTTGATGGCATCCTAAATGAGATGCTCAAACTCACTAGTGCAAAATGTGTAGGTTATTTCCTTGACATCTGGAATCAAGGACTCATAACTCCAATCTTTAAGAACGGAGACAAATTTGACACTAACAATTACAGAGGCATTTGTGTGAACAGTAACCTGGGGAAGGTTTTCTGTAGTATTATACATGTAAAAGTTCTAAACTTCCTTAATAAGCACAATGTCTTGAGTAAAAGCCAAATTGGATTTATACCAAAACATTGCACGACCGATCATATTTACACCCTACACACCCTGATAGATAAACATGTCCGCCAAAATAATACCAAAATGTACGCTTGCTTTATCGACTTCCAAAAAGCATTTGATTTTATTTAGCATAAAGGACTGTCATACAAAGTTATTGAAAGGGGTGTAGGGAGTAAAGCATATGACATAATTAAATCAATGTATACTGGCAATACGTGCAGCATCAAAATTGGTAAGAAAATAACATAATTCTTTAACGAGGGGCGGGGCCTTCACCAGGGTTGCAATCTGAGCCCTGCACTCTTCAATATTTACATCAACAAATTGGCCACTTTTCTAGAAAAATCCTCAGCCCATGGTGTTAGTCTCCACAATTCAGAGGTTAAATGCCTGCTCTTCACAGATGACCAATGCCGCTGTCACCCACAGCACATGGCCTACAGCAGAGCCTGGACTGGCTAGAGCAGTACTGCCAGACCTGGGCCCTGGCAGTAAACCCCAAAAATACAAAACTAATGATTTTCCAGAGAAAATCCAGATCTCAGGGAATTTGACCAACGTTCTCAATTGGTACAAAATATAGAGAGAACCGCACTGAGTACTGTTTAAAAATAAGCTCAACTGGACACCTTGATGATGCAGTGAATTAATTGAGAGAGAAAACATGCAGGCCATTCTATGTCATTCAAAATTCAAACTGAAATACCTATTAAAATTGGTTAAAATTAATTGAACGTGTCATTCAACCAATTGCACTTCATGGCAGCGAGGTGTGTCCACTTGCAAAACAAGATTTCACCAAACGGGACAAACACCCCATTGAAACCCTACATGAAGAGTTCTGTAAGATTCTCCTACTGTACATGTCCAGAGGAAAACTACAAACAATGCATGCAGGGCAGAATTAGGCCAATATCCACTAATAATAAAAACTCAAAAAAGAGCAATTAAGTTTTGGAAACATCTAAAATACAGTGACCCCCTCTCATATCATTACCAAGCCCTGCAATGCCAAGAGCTGAGCAAAGAAAATAGTCCCCTCATCCAGCTGGTGCTGGAGCTGAGTTCACAAACTTGTTCTGCTAACACACTGAAGCCTCAGGACCAGAACATCCAATCAATCAGAATAAACCAAATTACAACACAGTCAAAACAAAACTACATAGCTTATTTGGAAAAACAAGCACAAAGCAAAATGCAGTTCTATCTGGCCCTAAATCGACAGTACACCGTCGCTAACTATTTGACCATGGTTACTGATCAAAACTTTAGGAAAACCTTGACAAAGTACAGGCTCAGTGAGCACAGCCTTGCCATTGAGAAGGGTAGACACAGGAAAACCTGCCTCCCTGTAGAGGAAAGGCTGTACGACCACTGCACAACAGCAGAACCTGTCACAGAGATGCATTTCCTGACAAAATGTACACAAATATAAAACAATTAGAGTGTCATTTCCCCAAATTTGAAACCCTTATTCAAGAGAATATACCCTGCACAGCTTTGCCCTGCTCTGCTCAGCTCTGCTCTGCTCTGCTCTGCCCTCTTCTGCCCTGCCATGCTCTACCCTGTTCTGTCTTGTTCTGCCCTGCTTTGCCCTGCCCTATTCTGCCCTGCCATGCTCTGCCCTATTCTGACCTGTTCTGCTCTTCCATGCTCTGCTCTGTTCTGCTCTAAATTGTTATTAGAGCGACTGCAGACCAAGACTTTGAGACAGATCCAGGAAATATGTGTGTAAATGCTCATTTTAGTGTGTGTGTGCTGTGTGTTCAAAGAGGAGAGGAAAACAGCAAAGGAGAGGGGCCACATCTAGAGAGGGGGATAGATAAATGTATAAATAGTAAGAAAGAGAGCGATAGATCAGGGTAAGGAGATGACAGATCCCGAATGGCGGCCAGGGATACGCTTGACTTCATCTCATCTGCTGGGGACTGATGCTCAGATGACACAAAATGTTGCCCAGAGGACCCATTACTGGAGGCCTCACAGGAGGCTGTGGTGGAAGGAATTGGGCAGGAAGACTTTTGTCATTTGAGAAGTATATTTGATTTTCTTCTTCTGTGGAGAAAAGTAATAAGATATGAGGTGCAATGTGTTAAAATGGTAAAGATGCTCTCTTTCCAACATCAGGTTGAGACATGAGAACACACAATGTATTTTTAACTCTATTCTGTGGTAGTGATGGATGTTCCTGTGACACGACCCCTGTTTAACCCTTTTACAGGAGAAACCACCTGGTGCACAGACACCGCACCATCCAGTCACACACACACACACAGTCTCCCACAGTCTCCCACAGTCTCACACACACACACACACACACACACACACACACACACACACACACACACACACACACACACACACACACACACACACACACACACACACACACACACACACACACACCCACACACACACAGGTCTTCCGCTGCACCAGCACTTAATAAAAGCAGAAGTTGTCATACTGTTTTTGATTTTCAGAATACATTTTGTTAAGGGACAAATCCGGTTCTGTATTAATCTTCACCAGGTGATAGTGGAATCAGAGCTCTGCTTCTCAAGTTTTAAGTGAGGTTTTACTCTTGCTTCAATTTGCAATTATTGTTCTTCTCATTTTCACAGCTGGCTATTTTATAAAGCAATCCTGCGTAAGTGCCCTAACACACACACACACAGACACACACATACACAGACACACACACAATCGAAGATGAAATGTAACACTCTGTGATGATGCAAACTTGTACTGATGTGGCAGTCATTTGAAATAAGGAAAATGGTGTGTTTGTGTTTGTAAATGTATTGAAATAAGATGTAGTATCTCTAAGGATCCCGTGTTTCTGTGCTTCTGTTCTCCAGCCTCCACCATCGCCGAGAACGGACGAAGAACATGCCTGAAACTCAAAGTCTTTGTCCGACCATCAAGTAAGTCTCTCCAGCTGCAACAGAAATATGGAACCTGTTTAACACTGATGTTGTGTTTTCACTACTCTCAGTGATGCAGGGCAGTGGGTATTGGGCCAGTAACCGAAAGGTCTCTGGTTTGAATCCCCCAGACGATTAGTTGAAAAATCTGTTGATGTGCCGTTAAGCAAGGCACTTAACCCTAATTGCTCTGCATAAGAGTGTCTGCTAAAATGCTGAATGCCTTCTGAATGATTCTTGCTCTCTGTTGAACATGTCAGTTTCATATCTCATGACAGCTCCTATATTGTTAACCAGTGGCTACCATTGTTTCTATCCAAAGACAAGTGAAGGAATGAACGATTTGAAAGAAGTGAATTGCACATGTCTTGTGAATGTTGTCATGAGCTTGGGGCTTGGGGACCTTTGTTTTACGGGGTTGGGGGAGTTATTATCTCTAATCATCCCTATCATCTCTATTTCTATTTCTAGACAGCTGTGTGAAAACTATAGGTGTACATGACCGTGTTTTTGACGTAAACGACAAAGTAGACAATTCATTAGAACCCCGAGGTTAGTATGGCTTTCTGCATTATTTTATGACCTTATTTTTTAACAAATGCCCTCTTGACCTCTGTCTGTCCCAATGGGAGACACACATCCCTCCCCCCTCTCTCTTTCTCCACTGATTGACCCATCTGTCCTCTCCCAGCATGGTTGACTGTCATGTTTGAACGCTTTTGCTGCATCTGCCATGTTGTTGTGTTGTGTTGCTAGTTGTGTTTTGCTGGTGAGGTGGTCTATGTTTGCATGTGTCATACACAGTGCTTGATTTGGGCAGGAGCTCACCAGAGCTGAGTACCGGCACCTCAAATTTTCTTCTGCTTGAGCTTCTGTTCCTCTTATAGAATATTAGCTCAAAAGTATTGTGATGCACCTGTACTGTACCGGCCCGGCACCCAAAATGAGTACCGGTACCTATTTCAGTCTAAGTCAAGCCCTGGTCATACATCATACATGGCAGTCGTACCTGGTTAAATCAACATGTCTCATGTCAGAATATAACATTGGCTATTTGTGTCAGAACAAAAATAATGTTTGTGCCTGCTCTACTATAGATCCTAGATTCAATGTACTCCTCCAATTGACTTTAATATATATTTCTCTATTCATACCACATATAATGTAGGCTGTGTTTCATACCACATGTACTGTAGGCTGTTTCATAACATAGGTTGTGTTACCCATAGGTTCACTCTGAAAAACATTCTATTTTACATTCGCATATGAGCCCATTAATGCTGAAGTCTAATGAAATTCAAACCATTGCTTCTAGTGTCTTTTCATTTTGTCTTCATTTCAATTGACTCTTTTCTACCCTTTATTCTACCCTTCCTGCTACCCTTATTCTTCCCTTCATTCTACCTTTATTCTACCCTTATTTTACCCTTTATTCTACCCTTCTTCCTACCCTTATTCTTACCTTTAGTCTACCCTTCATCCTACCCTTATTCTACCCTTTATTTTACCCTTCATCCTACCTTCATTCTATACTTTATTCTACCCTTTCATCATACACTTCATTCTACCCTAAATCTGCCCTTTATTCTACCCTTAATCTGCTCTTATTCTGTTATTTATTCTACTGTTAGTCGACCCTTTATTATACAATACAACCTACCCAAATTCTGCCCTTTATTCTACCCGTATTCTATAATTTATTCTACCCTTATTCCACCATTTGTTCTTCCCTTATGCTATCCTGTAATCTACCCTTATGCTACCCATATTCTGCACTCTATCCTATCCTTTATTCTACCCTTCATCCTACCTTTATTCTACACTTTAATCTACCCTTTCATCATACCCTTTATTCTACCCTTCATTCTACCCTAATTCTGCCCTTTATTCTACCCTTATTCTTCTCTTATTCAACCCTTTATTCTAACCTTATTCCACCCCTTATTCTACCCTTATTCTACCCTCTATTCTACCATTTATTCTACTGTTAATCTACCCTTTATTATACCCTTCAACCTACACTAAATCTACCTATTATTCTACCCTTTCATCATACCCTTTATTCTACCCTTCATCCTACCCAAATGCTGCCCTTTATTCTACCCTTATTCCACAATTGTATCTACCCTTATGCTACCCTGTATTCTACCCATATTCTGCACTCCATCCTACCCTTTATACTACTCTTTATTCCACCCTTATTCTACCATTTATTCTACACTTTATTCTACCCTTTAATCCACCCTTAATCTACCCTTATTCTACCCTTATTCTACCCTTTATTCTACCCTTTATTTGACCCTTTATTCAACTTTTGTTCTACCCTTTATTCCACCCTTATTCTGCACTTTATTCTAACCTTTATTCAACACTTTATTCTACCCTGTAATCCACCCGTATTCTACCCTTATCTACCCTTTATTTTACCCTTTATTCTACTCTTATTCTACCCTTTATTCCACCATTTTTCTACCCTTCTTCTACCATTTTTTCCACCCTTTTCTACCCTTTATTCCACCCATATTCTACCCTTTATTCCACCCTTTATTCCACCCTTTTCAGAACATAGGCAATATTATTGTAGCATGCTCATGTTTCTAACCCGATGTCAAGTAGCTGCATCCTCTCTTTCATGCTTACATTACTGTCTAATTCCTGCTCTGTTTTACCAAGGAGACCAAACACACATACACTGACTCTGAGTAACACATTAGTCATTTCAAACAGAGTTTTAGGAATAATATTTGTCATCGCATTAGCAATTACAGTTTTCTGAAATGAATCTTTACGTCTCGCAGTTGGAGAATATTACATTTTCCATATTTATTCATGGAAGCCGTTCACCATACCCTGATGATCAGGATTTATCACTAGCTGTCACCTCATTTGACTCTCTCACTCTCACTCTCTCTCACTCTCTCTCACTCTCTCTCACTCACACACAAACACACACCTCCTTGGCAGTTCAAGCTTGTGGGGGGTTGCTTTTTGATTTATCCTGGCCTGGCTTTGCTTTATCCTGGCCAGGTCGCAATTGTAAATGAGAACTTGTTCTCAACTTGCCTACCTGGTTAAATAAAGGTGAAATAAATAAATAAAATAAAAAATTAAGGTCAGAGCCCTAGACTGTCTCCACCTTCCTGTCTGCCCATCTGTCTGTCTGTCTGTCTGTCTGTCTGCCTGCCTGCCATCCCAAACCTTTGCATCTTTTCCTTTCTGTCTAACTCTCTTCCTCTATCTCAGCCCCACCCATCCTCATTATCGCTCTTTTTTTTGTGTCTTCGTATTTCCCACCTTTGTGTGTGTGTGTGTGTCCGCGGCCAAGTCCTGTGCTCTGTGTGGCTGTGCATGGCCTAGCTTACTCCCTCTGTGTGCTGTTAAACAGGCCCATGGCTGCTCATTGATAACACTGTCTGCCAGTCAACCTGGGAAGCTCCTAACCATGCCACTGAGCTCTACACTCTTACAAAAAAGGTGCCATCTAGAACAAAAAAGAGTTATTCAGTTGTCCCCATAGGGGAACTCTCTGAAGAACACCTTTTGGTTCCAGGTAGAACTCTTTTTGTTCCAGGTAGAACCTTTTTGGGTTCCATGTTGAACCTTTTCCACAGAGGGTTCTAACTGGAATCCAAAATAGGTATACATGGAACCAAAAAGTGTTCTCCTATGAAGAGACCTGCATAACCATTTTGGAACCATTTATTCTAAGCGTGTAGAGGATGGGACTCACCAAGCAGAGGGGACCTGCGGGCTGCCTCGCTGGTTGGTTGGCTGGCTGGTATGCTGTCTGGCTGGCTGGCTGGCTGGCTGGCTGGCTGGCTGGCTGGCTGATATGTAACAGAAGCAGTAGCAGTAACTTGTTATTTCATCATTTTATTCGGAGTTGTAAGATATGGGGATATAGGAATATCGGCATTGCAAATAAAATAGGACAAAACATGTCACAAAAGATCACATTTTTTTCCATTGTGTATGTGTTGATAAACTCTGCTTTTATGATTGATAGAAATATTCATTTTCTAAATCTTCTCTCCCTCCTCTAGATGATACAAGTCATGAGTCTGCCGAACCGTCCAGGAGTGACGCCACAAGCGCAGCCTCACACCTGCGGATAGCCAGTCCACTGCTGGCTGCACTGCTAATCAGCTTAGCAACACTCTTCATCTTATAGCGCCTCCCCCTGTCCTGGAGGGGAATTACACCCTGTGCGGCCTGAATCTACACAATGATGAGGCTGGGGCTAGGGTGGGAGAATGGGCGGGTGGGGAGGGAGGGTATTGAGAGTGGGCTTCTTAAGGAACACTAATTTTTCCAGATATTTAAGTGGTCTTTTTCCGTCAGTGAGTTTGAAAAAGTTGATGTTGGATGCGGAAGAAACTGTTTCCCCCTTAAGACGGTCAACTAAGATGCCAAATCCCTACTTTTTGACACTTAGTGATTCTTGTTTTCCCTTCTGACATCCCTTTACGTCATGCCAATTCATTGCACCGCTCACATACACACACGTATAGGTACACACACCTAAACACACCTTTACACTGACAGTTTTTCAATAGTTCTTTGGTAGGTTGTAAAGCAACAATACACAGCAGGTCATGGTTGTTTTAGCTCTTATCTAGAAAAATAGAACAGAGATGGGTAGTACTCACACCTCTCTTCTAGTCTTTACAGACTCATCTCCTTCTGCATCAGGTGGATACAGATAGCTGGGTCTTTGTTGGGTGTTACAGATAGTGGAACACCACGTAGGTATCAGTTGAGATACAGTGTAGAACATGTTTAGTAGGAGAGAAAAGGGCATGAGTGAGCTGAGTTGGTTGAAGTATTAAGTCCCCTGGCCTCTTTGATTAAGGTATGCTGTCATGTACCCTCTTTGTGTGTAGAGAGAATGGTTAGAGACTTTTGGCATGACACAAAGAAAAGACAAATAAAAACATTTAGTCCGTTGGGTGGATGAAAGATCAAATATTTGAAAGATTACTCAATTTATGAGCGGCAGACAGGCAGGTAATTTTGGGCTTTATTCACTGATCTATAATTGCTCTTTAGTGTCAGACAATGCTTTGTCAGTAATAACAATCTGAACCCTCACTGACGGCAGTTTTTATTCAGTTTGTTATAAAACCTTTTCACTGAGTTTTACCTTACATACTCTGCCTTCTCTTGCTGATATTTTAAATGTCATCTATGATTATGGCAAAGACATTTATGTATCAAAGTGGGGAAGATTTGTGCTGTTCAAAGGTTATGTCAACAGTTTAGAGAAGAAAGCTCCTCTACCTCTGTGAAAGGTACCAACATTTGAAGAGGCAGCCTCTCTCACCATGTTACAAAACATCCCTTTTTGAATATGAAATAATACCACTTCCCTACAATGCAAATACATATTTTTTCTACAATTGCTTATCATTAGTTCACTTAGACGTACTGTAGAGCTTGTCGTATGGAATCGTCCCTCAGCATAGCTTTCTACCATACCCAGTAAGGAAGCACCACCATCTAGGAAACAGTGTTGCTTTACTGTATTTTTCCACAAGTCTTTACCACTCATGTATAACCACAACTTCAACTATAACCTTGGATTCAAATGCTGTAGCTACAGTCCATTATAGCAGGCTCCCTGTTCCCCATTCATTTTACTACCGCATAATTCAATCTCATCATAATCAACTCACAATGAGTATGTTAATAGAGAAAATCTCCTTTAACATCGAGGCGGAGCGCAGAGTAGTTTAGTTTGGCCACGTTTTGTATTGGCCCCTATTTATACATTGTACTGCTGTATAATGACATTCAACTTCCTTAGACTCACACAGGATCAGATGGTAGATTAACATAGCTGGAGCGATTTGTAAATGGAAATACTGTTATTTTGTTCTTTCTTTCCCGGAGTAGGATGGACAGATACATGAATTAGGTGTGTTGATACAGGTCTCCTTTCAGAGGAGAGAGAGAGAGAGAGAGAGAGCGAGCGAGCGAGTGAGAGACAGGAGAGAGACAGGAGAGAGAGAGAGAGAGAGGGGTTGCGTGCCTAGTTACCGGTCCTACTGTGACTCTTTAATGAGGTTCAAAATGACAGGCATGCAGACCTCATGTTTTGGAGTTAGGGGAGTTATTTCAGCTGTTAAAAATAGATGGTGGAAGGCCTGGGGGTTTTAAAGCGTCAGTGACCTTGCAGTTATATAGGGCTGGAGAGTGAAGGAGATAGGGGAGAGAGAAAGAAAGAGTGAAAGAGATTCAAAGAAAGAAGTGTAGGAGGAAAACAGTTGCATATATGACTGGAGTGCCTAAAAAAAACACCCAATGCAACCTTTTTAAAAACTCTAGTTAAAAATGGAATACACACCTACTTGTAGTAATATAATTCTCCCCAAAGGCATCTTTTTGTTTTGATATATTTTTTGTTGTTGCTTTTTCGCAGCTGCCTTCTACAGTATTTTTCTTCTCCTGAAGGGTTGTGTGTGCTTTCGGCCATATTTGTTTTCGTACTATGGTAACAATGTTATTACAGTTGAATAGCAGCTCAGCTTTCGGGGTTAACAGGAGAGGATGCCATTTAAAGGGGTACTAATTTTCACCAGAACATCATAGGGGATGGGTGCCATGTTCAATCCGAGATGGCCGTCTGTCACCGACTTAACGCTATAGCCAACACTTTCTGGGGAAGTCCAGCTTCAATTGTATTTTATTATAATTACCCGTACTACTCTTTATCATTATTGCTACTATTATTACCATGGTTTATTCTGTACACACGTTAACTTGGGAAATGAGGATCAACTTGTTAGCTGGATACCGTGTATCCTGAGGTAGTCAACCATATAACATGTAGTGTTAGATTAGTTACTGTTTTTGTACCTTTCTGGTGGACAAAGGAAAAATTAGACACTTCATTGTTAAAAACGGTATTATTATTATTGTTATGATGACGATGATGATGATTATTATTATTAGCAAAAACTTGATGTAAATAGTGTTTGATATTAAAGTATTAATTTGATTCGTATGTCTTTTCTAAAAACAAACAAATAATGAACACAGTAGAATCTCTGGATATTTGGGAGTGTACACGCAAATAACAGTGCATTGTGAACTGTCATTTTCAATGCCTACTGATGCTTTGAGAAACCTGTACACACCTGTGCTTACCTGTGTGTACTTGTGCTTGTGTGTACCTGACTTTACCTTTGCATCTACGCGTGCCTGTGTACAGCAGGCAGGACTGAAAGCCAATGGGGGCCTCACCTCTTACATAACTATGTTTCCAACCAACCAATCCACAGCCACCGTCACCACTTCATCACAAGGATCCATACAGAACAGACAGAGAGAACAGAATAGACGTGGACAAGATTAACAGTGTTTGTGCTTTTTCGCCTTCTATGTTTGATAGCATGTTGGCCAACCCAGAGTTTTGCCATGGATGGACTGTTAGTTGGCTTTTTATTGGAAGGATCTTGCCAGTTTCATGCGCATGGACTTGATAACGAACATAAAATGTGTTTTTCTTTTTATCTTTTCTTTTTCTTTTAAACTTTGTTGAACGTTGGATTCTCTCTTTTTCTTCCCCACTGTCATGTTGTATGCTTTACATCCCATTGAAATGAAGTCATCCAGCTGTGAGGCTGTATGGCTACAGAAACAGATGACATGTACATAACACCAGCGCTTGTTAAGGAGTGGGTGGGGTTGAATTATAGATAGGGGGTGGAATTATAGATAGGGGCTGTGGTTCCATAGGGGGGTGGGGTTACAGAGGGGGGTGAGGTTCCAGAGCAGGGTTACATAGGGGGGGTGGGGGTTCCATAGGGGGGTGGGGTTACAGAGGGGGGGTGAGGTTCCAGAGCAGGGTTACATAGGGGGGTGGGGTTACTTTGGGGGTGGGGTTACATAGAGGGGTGGGGTTACATAGGGGTTGGGGTTCCAGAGGGGGGGGCGATTTTAACGTTTGAGATAATTGTTTTTTTTCTCCTAACTTTGAGGATGAATCCTCTGGTAACCTTATTAGGTATTCCTACCACGTAGCTGCAGACGGTCCATTCTGACTATTCATGCCCTCTTTAATGTGAGTGTGTTTATGTATGTGTGAGAGAGTGTGGAACTGTGTGTGTGTGTGTGTGAGATTGAGCCTCCAGCATTGTGTTAGAGAGAGAGGTTGTGTGTGCTAACTCGTTTGTGTGCATGTTTGTGTAAACAAGCATGTGTGAGAGTGAGTGTGTGTAATCAAATGCGTTTTACACAAAATGTGCATAAGCGAGTACTCCAGTGTGTGTGTGTGTGTGTGTGTGTGTCTGAGTTTGTGTCTCATTTACTATTGCCGCGCTGAATGGGACGCGGCAACTTTCTTTGGCAACAAAGCGGTTTTCCCATGCCTTAGTCCTAAAACCTCTGCCATGCCAGAACAATCTGGGTTCAATACACCCCGTCACCCTCCCCCACCGTGGAATGGGTGCTGGCGGCACAGAGGCTACTCTCCCAGTTTTGGAATTTGAACCCCCAGCCTCCTCACCATAGCCTAGCCTCCAGACCACATAGTATGTTAGCTTAGCTAAGTCACTACTTGGTCGGGGTAGAAGTCATCCATTGGCACAGATCTAGGATCAGCTTACCCTATCTAAACCTAAACCATTAGTGGGGAAACGCTAAAACACTGGCTTGACTGATCCTAGATCAGACAGCATGGCAAACTTCCACCTGCTCCTGTCACCAGCTCCCCACGCATCGCCATGTGTTGAGAACCACTCATTTGTGTGTGCATCCAATCCCATTCTGCGTGCTCCTCTTGTGCTTTTAACCACCCCCACCCCCTGCTCTCCCCCTCTCCTCTGGTCCTATTTGGGGGGCAGAAGTATTGACCGACCTGCTTTTTTCCAGTATATAAACAATAACGAGAAACTGACAAAATTATCAGAGGTCTGTATTTGTATATACATGTGTCTGAGCAATTATGAATACTATTAATAAAATGGAAATACATTGCTTTGATGTTTTGTTTTGATGTTCTTGTTTTTCATTGGTTTGTTGATACACGGGATGTGCATATATCCAGAACTCATGATGATAGGATCATGGTTGAGATTGTATTGCAGATGGAAGCACACCGTTAACTCAGCATGACAGAGATGAATTGTAAATAGAATTGCAACTGATTGGGGAGCAGATTGAGTCAAGCTTTGCCTGGTAAGGATCTCCTCATCAACACATTTAGAATCATCATATTTCTCTGCCAATTAAAGATGATTATCACTCATCCTCCCTCCTTCCCTCTGCTCCAAGTTTAAATGGGGTAGCAGGTAGTCTGGTTACTAGTGCAATGCTCTAACCACTAAAGGTTGCAAGATTGAATCCCTGAACTGACAAGGTAAAAATCTGTCGTTCTGCCCCTGAACAAGGCAGTTAACCCACTGTTCCTAGGCCGTCATTGAAAAAAATTATTTGTTCTTAACTGACTTGCCTAGTTAAATAAAGGAAAAATAAATAAACAAGTAAAACCATTTTGGACACACAAATGCACGCACAGGCGAAGACAGACGCGCGCACACACACACACACACACAGAGAGAGATATACAGACAGACAGACACACTAAACCTGCCAGAGCCCTCTCCCCCATTCACACACACAAACACACAGAGATATCCTGTAGACATACAGACCTAAACCTTTCAGAGCCCTCTCCCCCATTCTCACACACACACAGAGATATACTGTAGACATACAGACCTAAACCTTTCAGAGCCCTCTCCCCCATTCACACACACACACAGAGATATACTGTAGACATACAGACCTAAACCTTTCAGAGCCCTCTCCCCCATTCTCACACACACACAGAGATATACTGTAGACATACAGACCTAAACCTTTCAGAGCCCTCTCCCCCATTCACACACACACACACACACAGAGATATACTGTAGACATACAGACCTAAACCTTTCAGAGCCCTCTCCCCCATTCACACACACACACACACACACACAGAGATATACTGTAGACATACAGACCTAAACCTTTCAGAGCCCTCTCCCCCATTCACACACACAGACAGAGATATACTGTAGACATACAGACCTAAACCTTTCAGAGCCCTCTCCCCCATTCTCACACACACACAGAGATATACTGTAGACATACAGACCTAAACCTTTCAGAGCCCTCTCCCCCATTCTCTCACACACACACAGAGATATACTGTAGACATACAGACCTAAACCTTTCAGAGCCCTCTCCCCCATTCTCACACACACACACAGATATACTGTAGACATACAGACCTAAACCTTTCAGAGCCCTCTCCCCCATTCTCACACACACACAGAGATATACTGTAGACATACAGACCTAAACCTTTCAGAGCCCTCTCCCCCATTCTCTCACACACACACAGAGATATACTGTAGACATACAGACCTAAACCTTTCAGAGCCCTCTCCCCCATTCTCACACACACACAGAGATATACTGTAGACATACAGACCTAAACCTTTCAGAGCCCTCTCCCCCATTCACACACACACACAGAGATATACTGTAGACATACAGACCTAAACCTTTCAGAGCCCTCTCCCCCATTCTCACACACACACAGAGATATACTGTAGACATACAGACCTAAACCTTTCAGAGCCCTCTCCCCCATTCACACACACACACAGAGATATACTGTAGACATACAGACCTAAACCTTTCAGAGCCCTCTCCCCCATTCACACACACACACACACAGAGATATACTGTAGACATACAGACCTAAACCTTTCAGAGCCCTCTCCCCCATTCACACACACACACACACACAGAGATATACTGTAGACATACAGACCTAAACCTTTCAGAGCCCTCTCCCCCATTCTCACACACACACAGAGATATACTGTAGACATACAGACCTAAACCTTTCAGAGCCCTCTCCCCCATTCTCTACACACACACACACACACACACACACACACACACACACACACACACACACACACACACACACACACACACACACACACACACACACACACACAGTAGACATACAGACCTAAACCTGCCAGAACCCTCTCCCCCATTCACACGCACATGCACACACTCACTTAGTTAGTTCCCATGTACTCTGTGTGATGACAGGGATTCTGTCTGACCATAAGGATAACAGTAATTCTCTCTCTCTCTCTGCCAAATTAATAAACTAACCATCCCTGTTTTGGAACTAGACTGTGCAAAGTTCCGTGTTGAAGACAAATGCCAGTCAGCCAGTGCCAGATTCAGACCTAAGACTTGCCTTCATTTCAGTCGGGTACTAATGAGCACTCCTAATAACCTTCTGCTGGACCCTATCAGGACCCCATCAGGACCCCATCAGCGCTGGTTAGATTTACCCTCCATTATCTCTGGCAATTATACTCACGTCCAGATCATTCCAGGCTCCAGGGGAAAATACCCCCAAATAGCCAATTGGAAGTTAAGAACCCAAAAATACTTTTCTGCTGTCCCTCTTGGCAGAAAATGGTTGCATCTAAGTTGTTTCCACATCATTTCAACAACAAAAAAAATGATATCTGGTGACGTTGAATCAATGTGGAAAACTGATTGGATTTGCAAAAAGTAATCAACAAGGGAATGTCGTATTTTTTTTCATCTAACTTTTAGCCTAAATCCAGTGACATGGTGAAATGTTTTGTTGATTTCAAGTTAGTTGACACCTCAACCAAATGTAAATCAACAGGTTGAACTGTGGCCTACTATAAAAAGCACAAAGTAAACCTTTCTGCAACTGGACAATGTGCACACACTGGTTTAGATTTATTAGGATCCCCGTTAGCTGTCGCCAATGGCGACAGCAAGTCTTGCTGGGGTTTGGCACATAACGAAAAATACATTACAGACAAAAGACTTTACTATTTATATACATTTAAAAACATTACACACAACAGTCAGTACGTACAAAATATTGTTTCCATGTTATTTCAATGAAATTACGTTGAACCAAAGTGGAATAGACGTTGAATTGATGTCTGTGCCAAGTGGGTGGACTCTAGATGGAATGGTTCAGAGTAGTATTCTATATTTGTGTATTTATGTGCATCACGTCATTGCTCTTTGTGTCGCTCTGCTGTGTGTGCATCTCGCAAGTTGTCAGAAAAATTGCGAGGGGCTGAAGCTCATTGGCTAGAACTCTAATGCTAGGGGGTGGCCCATGTGGGGGGAAATGTAGGGACAAAGTAGGCCTATATAAGGGACAACGTGAAGGAGTTGCCTTGGCCAAGGACAAGTCATCTTTGCTGTGTAAGGGAAAACAGTCAATCATCATTATAACAACAAGCAAACAAATGTAAACATACGAAACTCCTATCAATTACCTTAGACCACCCTGTGTAGCCTATCAATAACAGCCACCCAGACAGTTATTGGCTAGCAAAGGGGTGGGACAAAACTCATAACTCACACACATCAAATGGACAATACACACAGGAACACAAACTATTCAATGAAATCACACTCAAATCTAACACAACTGATTACCACACAAGATTAAAAGGGTTAAATGTTAAAAACATATGTTTGAGACTACATTGTTGCAGCCTATGTTAGAATAACAGTCTGAGTTACAGGAAACTGTATTTTGAGTTTACAACATTAGGGTAGTGTCCGCACCATTTCTCAAACAAGCCAGGCTATTTATCTAAGAGGGTTTGTAGGATAATTTTCTGTATAATTATCCTCTCACACCACACATTGAGAGGATGTCTATGCATTGTAATTGCTAAAGTTCAAACATGTCCTCTGTCCAACCATGTCCTCTGTCACACCCGCAGCATAATAAACACCCACGTTTCCAAAAAAGCACTACTGTTTGTCCAATGATCGCATTGTTGGTTAAAACTTGCTATTCATGTTAAAGCCCTCTATAGATACAAAGCCTTGAAAAAAAAACCTGAAACATCAAATTTACATAAGTATTCAGACCCTTTAGTCAGTACTTTGTTGAAACACCTTTGGCAGCAATTACAGCCTCGACTCTTCTTGGGTATGACGCCACAAGCTTGGCACACCTGTATTTGGGGAGTTTATCCCATTCTTCTCTGCAGATCCTGTCAATCTCTGTCAGGTTGGATGGGGAGAGTCACTATACAGCTATTTTCAGGTCTCTCCAGAGATGTTGGATCGGGTTCAAGTCCGGGCTCTGGCTGGGCCTCTCAAGGACATTCAGAGACTTGTCCCGAAGCCACTCCTGCATTGTCTTGGCTGTATGCTTAGTGTTGTTGTCCTGTTGGAAGGTGAACCTCCACCCCAGTCTGAGGTCCTGAGCACTCTGGAGCTGGTTTTCATTAAGGATCTCTCTGTACTTTGCTCCGTTCATGTTTGCAAATATTAAAATAAATGTATTAAATGTATTGTATTAAAATAAAAAACTGAAATATCACGTTGACATAAGTATTCAGACCCTTTACTGAGTACTTTGTTGAAGCACCTTTGGCACCTTTGGCAGCGATTACAGCCTTGAGTCTTCTTGGGTTTGACGCTAAAAGGTTGGCACACCTGTATTTGGAGCGTTTCTCTCATTCTTCTCTGCAGATCCTCTCAAGTTCTGTCGGGTTGGAGTGGGAACGTTGCTGCACAGCTATTTTCAGGGCTTTCCAGAGATGTTCAATCGGGTTTTCATCAAGGATCCCTCTGTACTTTGCTCTGTTCATCTTTGCCTTGATCCTGACTAGTCTGCCAGTTCCTGCTGCTGAAAAACATCCCCACAGCATGATGCTGCCACCACCATGCTTCACCGTAGAGATGGTGCCAGGTTTCCACAAAACGTGATGCTTGGCATTCAGGCCAAAGAGTTCAATCTTGGTTTCATAAGACCAGAGAATCTTGTTTCTCATGGTCTGAGAGTCCTTTAGATGCCTTTTGGCAAACTCCAAGTGGACTGTCATGTGCTTTTTATTGAGGAGTGGCTTCCGTCTGGCCACTATACCAAAAAGGCCTGATCGATGGAGTTCTGCACCTCCCTGACCAAGGCCTTTCTCCCCAGATTGCTCAGTTTGGCCGGGCGGCCAGCTCTAGGAAGAGTCTTGGGGGTTCCAAACTTCTTCCATTTAAGAATGATGGAGGCCACTGTGTTCTTGGGGACTGCTGCAGACATGTTTTGGTACCCTTCCCAAATCTATGTCGAGACACAATCCTGTCTCGAAGTTCTACGGATAATTCCTTTGACCTCATGGCTTAGCTTTTGCTCTGACATGCACTGTCAACTGTGGGACCTTATATAGACAGGTGTGTGCCTTTCCAAATCATGTCCAATCAATTGAATTGACCACATGAGGACTCCAGTCAAGTTTTAGATTCATCTCCTAGGATGATCAAAGGAAACAGGATGAACAATGAGCTCAATTTCGAGTCTCATAGCAAAGGGTCTGAATACTTACGTAAATAACATATCTTTTTTTGTATTCATTTATTTAAAACATTTACAACCTGTTTTTGCTTTGTCATTATGGGGTATTGTGTGTAGATTGAGGGATTTTTATTTTATTTAATCCATTTTAGAATAATGCTGTAATGTAACAAAATGTGGAAAAAAGGGAAGTGGTCTGACTACTTTCCAAATGCACTGTATATCTGAGAGATATTACAAAGTATAGGAATTTGTTTCTTTTTTGGGGGGACACACATTTAACCCCTTCTTTTAGGTACTAAACTACTTCCTCAAACACTGAGTATACAAAACATTAAGAACGCCTGCTGTTTTTTGATGACAGACTGACCAGGTGTAAGCTATGATCCCTTACTGACCCACTTTGTTGATCCACTTCAGATCAAATATAATGCGCCAAATACAACAGGTGTAGACCTTACAGTGAAATACTTACTTACAAGCCCTTAACCAACAATGCAGGTTAAAAAAAATACCTAAAAAAAGTAAGACATAAAAGTAACAAATAATTCAAGAGCAGCACTAAAATATCAATAGTGAGGCTATATACAGGGGGTACCGGTACAGAGTCAATGTGCGGGTGCACTTGTTAGTCGAGGTAATTGAGGTAATATGTACATGTAGGTAGAGTTATTAACGTGACTATGCATTAGATAATAACAGAGAGTAGCAGCAGCGTAGAAGGGGGTAGCCATTTGATTAGATATTCAGGAGTCTTATGGCTTGGGGGTGGAGTCTGTTTAGGAGCCTCTTGGACCTAGACTCTGCGCTCTGGTACTGATTGCCGTGCGGTAGAAGAGAAAACAGTCTGTGACTAGGGTGGCTGGAGTCTTTGACAATTTTTAAGGTTTTCAGCTGACACCACCTGGTATAGAGGTTACTTTTATTTCTTATTCTTTTTGCTCTTTTTTTAAACTGCGTTGTTGGTTAAGGTCTTGTCAGTCAGCATTTCACTGTAAGGTTAGTGTATTCGGCGCATGTGACAAATAACATTTGATTCGATTTGATATGAGTCCTAGGTCTCTTTTCCAAATACAATTTCAATTAGAAATGAGAGCAAAAGCACTTTCCATACATCTCGCATTTCAAGACTATATACATGGAACTGGATCTTCACCCGTTCCCACCATGGTGTCAATGGAGATTTGACTGGTAATAGTCCAATAACCGGTGCGAAATGACAGACTCTGCACCTATACTGTTTCAATGACTGAAACATGAGCTACTGCTTCTCTAAATGGACTCGCTATTCTATGAGGAGTGCAACATCGGCTGGGTTTTTGAATATGGGGGCGGCAGAACGTGCATCTTGGAGTGCTGCTGCGCTCTCCACAGTCACCTGACAAGCCAACACCACTATCACCAGTTCCTGAATGGACAGCCTCAGAGCAGAGCTGTGGGGCCGGTGCTGAATGGTCAGCCTCAGAGCAGAGCTGTGGGCCAGTGCTAAATGGTCAGCCTCAGAGCAGAGCTGTGGGCCAGTGCTAAATGGTCAGCCTCAGAGCAGAGCTGTGGGCCAGTGCTAAATGGTCAGCCTCAGAGCAGAGCTGTGGGCCAGTGCTAAATGGTCAGCCTCAGAGCAGAGCTGTGGGCCAGTGCTAAATGGTCAGCCTCAGAGCAGAGCTGTGGGCCAGTGCTAAATGGTCAGTCTCAGAGCAGAGCTGTGGGCCAGTGCTAAATGGTCAGCCTCAGAGCAGAGCTGTGGGCCAGTGCTAAATGGTCAGCCTCAGAGCAGAGCTGTGGGCCAGTGCTAAATGGTCAGCCTCAGAGCAGAGCTGTGGGCCAGTGCTAAATGGTCAGCCTCAGAGCAGAGCTGTGGGCCAGTGCTAAATGGTCAGCCTCAGAGCAGAGCTGTGGGCCCGGTGCTAAATGGTCAGCCTCAGAGCAGAGCTTTGGGCCCGGTGCTAAATGGTCAGCCTCAAAGCAGAGCTGTGGGCCCGGTGCTGATTGGTCAGCCTCAAAGCAGAGCTGTGGGCCCGGTGCTGATTGGTCAACCTCAAAGCAGAGCTGTGGGCCCGGTGCTGAATGGTCAGCCTCAGTTGAGCTCAGGGTTGGTGCTCCAGTGTATTGATACTGTTTTCTAGCATTTTACATTGCTGCTTCAAAAGCGCCACCTCTCACTCTAAGGCAACATTTTCAACATTTTGCTCGTTTCTTTTCCCAATAAATGTTTTTAGAACTCTGAAAAGAGTTCTAAAATTCCTCGAGAATTTGTTTTTCTTCGCCTTCTTTCTTTGCATGCCAATTGTTCGCCAGTAATAACCTATTTCATGACTTGTCAAATTAATATTAAGATCATTCTGATCTTTCTTGATCAGGTTTTGAGACAGATCATGAGTATGAGATTCCCTTAACTTAAAAAGGTCTGTAGCCTGCACCTTATCTATTGCTTAGGCTATGTGTTCATTATTTATCAAGGAATTAATCTGGAATAAATATTAAAAACGTCCTAAAAAGACCGGACCAGACTTTCAAAGTTATCAATAATACTACATATTATCAGTAAATACAGCAAGTCTGAGGTCGCCATAGTCATCAAGGAATAGTCATGAGAAGCGAATGTCAAAGCAAGTATTATTTAATAACTTTGTAAAATGAATTGATTCACAAGGCATAAAGCTTAAGTTACAAGGCAATATTGACATTAACAAAGCATACTTCTAGACATGTAGAACCTAAAATTAACTTACAAGACAAAGCATGAACTAAGACATAGAGGCCTAGAAGCTTAGGAAATTAGAATTGATCATACAACCTTCCTCCATGGACTGGATACAGGATAAGAGAGAGGACAACAGAACTTCATTCCATTCCATCTGACTTTTTTGTTTTCAATATCAAGTGTTGAACAGTCCACAGACTGGGATTCTCTGCCTCTAACCCTATTACATGGGCTGAGTCACTGCCTTACTGGTGCTCTTCCATGCCGTCCCTAGGAGGGGTGCGTCATTTGAGTGGGTTGAGTCACTGACGTGGTCTTCCTTTCTGGTTGTGCCCTGGCGGAGATCTTTTCGGGCTATACTCGGCCTTGTCTCAGGATGGTAAGTTGGTGGTTGAAGATATCCCTCTAGTGGTGTGGGGGTAGTGCTTTGGCAAAGTGGGTGGAGTTATATCCTGCCTGTTTGGCCCTGTCCGGGTGTATCATCGTACGGGGCCACAGTGTCTCCTGACCCCTCCTGTCTCAGCCTCCAGTATTTATGCTGCAGTAGTTTGTGTCGGGGGGCTAGGGTCAGTCTGTTATATCTGGAGTATTTCTCCTGTCTTATCCGGTGTCCTGTGTGAATTTAAGTATGCTCTCTCTAATTCTCTTTCTCTCTCTCGGAGGACCTGAGCCCTAGGACCATGTCTCAGGACTACCTGGCATGATGACTCCTTTTTGTCCCCAGTCCACCTGGCCGTGCTGCTGCTCCAGTTTCAACTGTTCTGCCTGCGGCTATGGAACCCTGACCTGTTCACTGTGATTACTATTATTTGACCATGCTGGTCATTTATGAACATTTGAACATCTTGGCCATGTTCTGTTATAATCTCCACCCGGCACAGCCAGAAGAGGACTGGCCACCCCTCATAGCCTCGTTCCTCTCTAGGTTTCTTCCTAGGTTTTGTCCTTTCTAGGGAGTTTTTCCTAGCCACAGTGCTTCTACACCTGCATTGCTTGCTGTTTGGCGTTTTAGGCTGGGTTTCTGTACAGCACTTTGATATATCAACTGATGTAAGAAGGGTTATATAAATACATTTGATTTTAAATTTTATTTGACAGACCAAACCAAAGGTAGTAAAACTAAGATGCAGTGAGGGAAAAAAGTATTTGATCCCCTGCTGATTTTGTACATTTGTCCACTGACAAATAAATGATCAGTCTATTATTTTAATGGTAGGATTATTTGAACAGTGAGAGACAGAATAACAACAAAAAAATCCAGAAAAATACATGTCAAAAATGTTCTAAATTGATTTGCATTTTAATGAGTATTTGACCCTCTCTCAATCAGAAAGATTTCTGGCTCCCAGGTGTCTCTTATACAGGTAACGAGCTGAGATTAGGAGCACACTCCTAAAGGGAGTGCTCCTAATCTCAGTTTGTTACCTGTATTTAAGACACCTGTCCACAGAAGCAATCAATCAGATTCCAAACTCTCCACCGTGGCCAAGACCAAAGGGCTCTCCAAGGATGTCAGGGAGGGGGAGGGGGATTTATCAGAGAAAATGTCTTTACCCCAGTCCTCAGCAGTCCAATCCCTGTACCTTTTGCAGAATATCAGTCTGTCCCTGATGTTTTTCCTGGAGAGAAGTGGCTTCTTTGCTGCCCTTCTTGACACCAGGCCATTCTCCAAAAGTCTTTGCCTCACTGTGTGTGCAAATGCACTCACACCTGCCTGCTGCCATTCCTGAGCAAGCTCTGTACTGATGGTGCCCCAATCCCGCAGCTGAATCAACTTTAGGAGACAGCCCTGGCACTTGCTGGACTTTCTTGGGCACCCTGAAGCCTTCTTCACAACAATTGAACCGCTCTCCTTGAAGTTCTTGATAATCCGATAAATGGTTGATTTAGGTGAAATCTTACTGGCAGCAATATCCTTGCCTGTGAAGCCCTGTTTGTGCAAAGCAATGATGACGGTACGTGTTTCCTTGCAGGCAACCATGGTTGACAGAGGAAGAACAATGATTCTTAGCACTACCCTCCTTTTGAAGCTTCCAGTCTGTTATTCGAACTCAATCAGCATGACAGAGTGATCTCCAGCCAACACTCACTGTGTTAATGAGAGAATCACTGACATGATGTCAGCTGTTCCTTTTGTGGCAGGGCTGAAATGCAATGGAAATGTTTTCTGGGGAATCAGTTTATTTGTATGGCAAATGGGGACATTGCAATTATTTGCAATTCATCTGATCACTCTTCATAACATTCTGGAGTATATGGAAATTGCCATCAATTGCCACCCTGTATGCTGAGTACTTGTTGGTTGCTTTTCCTTCACTCTGCGGTCCAACTCATCGCAAACCGTCTCAATTGGGTTGAGGTCCGGTGATTGTGGAGGCCAGGTCATCTGATGCAGCACTCCATCACTCTCCATGTTCAAATAGCCCTTACACAGCCTGGAAGTATGTTTTATGTCATTGAATTGTTGAAAAACAAATGATAGTCCCACTAAGCGCAAACCAGATGGGATGGCGAATTGCTGAAGAATGCTGTGGTAGCCATGCTGGCTAAAGTGTGACTAAATTCTAAATAAATCACAGACAGTTTCAACAGCAAAGCACCCCCAGACCATCACACCTCCTCCTCAATGCTTCACGGTGGGAACCACACACGTTTCTTTGCATAATCAAGTCTCTCCTTCTTACTGGTGTCCTTTAGTAGTGGTTTCTTTGCAGCAATTTGACCATGAAGGCCTGATTTATGTAGTCTCCTCTGAACAGTTGATGTTGAGATGTGTCTGTTACTTGAACTCTGTGAAGCATTTATTTGGGTTGCAATTTCTAAGGCTGGTAACTCCAGTGAACTTATTCTCTGCAGCAGAGGTAATTCTGGGTCTTCCTTTCCTGTGGCGGTCCTCATGAGAACCAGTTTCATCATGGCACTTGAGGGTTTTTAAGACTGCACTTCAAGAAATGTTCACAGTTGTTGAAATTTTACACATTGACTGACCTTCATGTCTTAAAGTAATGATAGACTGTTTTTCCTCTTTGCTTATTTGAGCTGCTATTTCCATAAAATGGACTTGGTCTTTTACCAAATAGGAATATCTTCTGTATACCACCCCTACTATGTCACAACACAACTGATTGGCTCAAACGCATTAAGAGGGAAAGACATTCCACAAATGTGCTTTTTAGAAGACACATCTGTTAATTGAAATGTATTCCAGGTGACTACCTTATGAAGCTGGCTGAGAGAATGCCAAACGTGTGAAAAGTTGTCATCAAAGCAAAGGGTGGCTACTTTGAAGAATCTCAAAGTTATACACTTTTTTTGGTTACTACATGATTCCATGTGTGTTATTTCATAGTTTTGATGTCTTCACTATTATTCTACTGTGTAGCAGGAGTTTAAAAAAATCCTTACCTTCCAAGAAATGTAACAAACTTGTGCGCACACACACACACACACACACACAAAGAGCTCTTGCATGGCCATTTCAATACAACAGCCCTTATTTTATGTAGCCTCAGCCTGTCAATTGAAGTCATATTGCAGCACAATATGGACAGGATTGACAGTGTTGAGAAGCCCACCTAAATGGAACACGTTTGAAGGAACATTCTAAAGCCAAGCGTCTTCCTTATTGGCTTCTGTTTGGTGTTCCGTTTCCATGTGAACAATCAGTTTGATTGACAGCTCTGAATGATGTCCTCAGTTAATCGCTCCAGCGGTGTGAAAAGGTCATAAATCAGCCAATTACGTAGCCAGTTTATGAATAGATATTTTGGGGGACTATATAAAATGCCTTGCAGGCATATCAGCACATTCAACCACAGACAGTAACAGAGGGAGGAGGGGTGCATGAGACAACAGATAAGCTGAATGCATTTTCAATAAAGAGCATATTTTTCATCTCACAGTGAGTTATATTGGGTGAAGAAACTAACAGTGAATTCGAGGTTGGGTTTGGGATTCTCAGTGAGAGAGTGAAAGCAAGAGTGAGAGAGAGAGTACCATTTACAGTATACCTGGTTCTAACATGGAACCTTTGTCTGATCTTGTCCAAATTCTGATTGTGTCCACTGACAGTAGCCTTGTTTATACCTGGTGCTAACATGAATCCTTTGCCCTGATCTTATCCACATTCTGATCATGCACACATTGTAGACGCTGGCTGCATCTACACATGGTATTAAAATGTGTCTCTTAACCTTCCAGTGCCCGCATTGTGACCAGACATCCTGGTGCCTTCCTGTAAACAGATTTTTTTTTTTTACAGATATTCTTTAAAAATCATATGAATGTTTTTTTTAAGACAATTATTGATGCCATAAATCAATGGTGCTCCTGTCAATGATTTCAGAGACCGATATAATAATGATTTAAATGGTTTGACCATCCAGATCTGTTTGCACTTGATTGATATCCAGATACAATGGGTCCTTGACTACCTCCGGAGATGGCCAGGAAGATCTGATCACAATGAGTCTTTTAATCATCTACACTTATCTAAAAATGAGGGCACAATCAGAATGTGGACAAGATCAGGAGAAATGCATGTTAAGACCAGTTATAAATGGGGTTAGATGTACAAGGTTATAAGTTGAATGTGGATGTTTTGATTGAATGATAATATATTATACGCTTATGTAACGTGTGATCCTACAAATTAGGCTCTAAATGTCTGCTAAACATTCATTAGCGTCATAGTGGCGAAATCGACAATCAACTGTCTAAGCAGTTTAACAGTATTTTGTTCTACATAAGAATCCACCCTCTTTCAGCTGGGTTAGGAGAAATGTTCACACTTACAGTACCACTCTTATCCCCGTTAACCACGCCATAACAGGCTTCACAGAGAACGCAGGAAATTATGTTCAACGAATGTTCCACAAACAACCATCAGAACACAGTTAAATCAATATCTGCCATTTTTGCACCATAATACCCACTACATTTTTTTAAAGGTAACAACAACAACAAAAAAATCCATCAAATCTGGATCCCAATTGTCGCCAGCAATTCCCACAACAACGGATGAGAGAAATTTGTGGGATACAGCTGGGGAAATCCGGAACACCGATTTGCCAATATGGAGGCCCCTCTCCTGAAACAGATCCCTCCAGTTACAGTAAGCGGAGGATAGAAATTGGATTCATTTCACCACAGTAGATGAGAGAGCGCGAGGGGCATGACTGGGATATTACAGTGACTTGCCAACACTAGATCATATAAATGACTGCCACCCTGGGTCATAAATTTGATTGTAATGGTTTTGTCATTCTGTTAAAACAATAACTTTCAAGCCTAAGTCTTTTTTCTCCTCCTATAACCTTTGATTTATGCTTTAATATTTTGATGGTGAAAAATTGTCTGGGTCTTGTTCCGTAATGATGCATACAGAGGGGATGAAATATTGGCACAATTAATTTTGCTTTTCAGATTTAATTATTTTATTTTATAGTGATATCCATCAATATTGGTGCAGATTAAATGTAGAGTGTACAGGAGAAGGGGGACATCTGCGAGAGGAATGTGTTTTTCAGTTGACTTCCTGGGACATAAACGCCAGCTGAATAATTCATGAAACATGTCATAGCTTTAATCGATTCTTAATTTAATTATTCAATACTCTTCTCCCATGCTGATATTTCACTCAGCTCTCGCTTCCCATTTCCGTTGAAACCTCAATTTCACCAAATATGTCGTTAGATAGAATATCTTCCCTTGTTGTTGGCAACGTCGTATTTTATCTCAAACGAGGACACGTCGGGCAGGACGATACAATTACTTGACTGCTTGGTTTGGCTCTTACTGTTCTGACTCCTTCTCTACAATTGTAAATAGGTGAATGTAATGCTAGATATCCTAATAAGATGGCAGATCGACTAATGATATTATGGTGGATAAAATAATATACATCGAGTATAAAATTATAAAAGAGTATAGAAAATGTACACCACTGTCCTTTATTTATCTTGAATATGCAGTAGAGAGCAGACCAGAAGGAAAAAAAAACGATATCTCCCCTGTCAGTTGTAGTGAACAAGGCTGAGGCAGAGTAATATTCCCAAAGACCATGCAAATAACCCCTCTCTCTCTCTCACACACACACACGTTGTCTATGATTTGAACCAACTGCCAACTGTTGATAGAGTAAGAATGTATACTTGAAACGGCATATGGTTCACTTTCCCCATTTTACAATTACATGAGAAGGTAGCGTAGGCCCAATTTACACGTTTTTTTGCTGCTGTGTCACAAGGCTGCAATCTTATCCACACCCCAACACCCCCATGTCGGTCCAGCCCCCCAAGTCCCCTACTTATTTAAATTCCTCTTCTACTACTTGAGTGGCACCTACATTGACCTTTCACCTATCTGTTGGATCTGGTTTGGTGTGGTCTGGTTACTAAATGTCTCTGTGTTGGCCTCTGGGGGTACCTCTGAAGGTCAGGGGCAAAGGTCACCATTCAAATGTTCACTTTCATGTTTGCCTGGAAATCAAATGTCACTGTGAAGTGTGTTTACTGAATACATGAGTTCACCTGACTGATTCAAGCGTGTAAAGAGATGGGAAGTCTAGTCTTATCTTAGTATGTACAGACAGTATCTTGTACTTGGTGGTTGACAATTTTTTATAACATATATTTATCATAGTTTGATTAAAACACCAGAGGGAATACATTTAGAGGGGAAAACAATCTGATCTGTTTTAATGACTAAATTACTGTTTTCACTACGCCCTGTCCAGAGGGTTTGTGAGAATGAAATGATTAGTACTTAGGGTCTGGAACCAATCCCTGCTCTTTCAATATGAGTGATTAAACAGAGCAGTTCTAGCATCACATTGCATTATTTATTTGTCTAACAGTCTGCTTTGTAGAATCTGTGTTTTATTGGTACAGTTTCAAACAATATGACTTGCATAACCATTGTTGAAAGCAAAGTAGAATGTTAGTACAGCAGTGTCTCTATCCCACAGTGTGTTTGCGGAAATCTGTGAATAGAAACTCTTCATTGTGTGTGTGTGTGTGTGTGTGTGAGTTGGCAGCAGTAGGGAAGAAGCAGAGAGAAAAAGTGGACACACAGATGAACAGATAATAATTTGACAGACGCTCAGTTCCAGGGCAGGTGGTGGACTGCAGGTATGAGTCCATCACCTGTGTGTGTATGTGTATATGCAGGTGCGTGTGCGTGTATGTGTCTGTGTGTGCGTGTACAGTATGACAGGGCTTTTGCATATGGTGTGAATCACAGCTGAGAGACTGTCAAATGGCTGGTCAAATCCAGGAGGACTACACGTACACAGACATGTAATTGGAACAGCTGTGGGGAGGAGGAGCAGGAGAAGAGAGAGAGAAAGAGACAGAGAGAGACAGAGAAGCAAAGCAAGCCTGAGGGAAAAGGAGTAATGGGTCACTACCTGGAAAATATTAATGCTGAAAGCAATATGTTGATGTATGAGTTATGTAATTTCTTAACTGTCTTGAATGTTCCCTCATATTCCCATTCTTCATTATCTAAATACTATTTTAAGCCCCATTACCACTGGTTCCCTAATCTACCCAAAGTATTTTGAGTTCTAATCATGTTTGCAAACACAATAGACTTTCACCTCCATCCAAGAACCTCTGGCTAGCAGCCGCCAGTTGGTCCACCTATAAATTGGTATATTTCAAGGATTTCTATGTAATCTACCTTTTGTGTACGTCAGAAAACAGGTGTCTGTAATAATCTCTGGCCCTTTGTGTGGCCTTATCACATGTAAAATATAGCAAACATTTGAATAAGAAATAGAATGACAAAGCTGTAAAACATTATCCTAAATATGAACCATTAACTTAGTGAATACCATTGGTGATTAAAATGAGGGTTTCAGCATAAAATATATAGAGTACCAGTCAAAAGCTTGGACACACCTACTCATTCAAGGGGTTATCAGTTTTTACTATTTTCTATATTGTATCAAATTACACATATGTAATCATGAAGTAACCAAAAAGTGATAAACAAATCAAAATATAGTTCATATTTTAGATTCTAAAAAGTAGCCACCCTTTGCCTTGATGACAGCTTTACACACTCTTGGAGTTCTCTCAACCAGCTTCACCTGGAATAATTTCCAACAGTCTTGAAGGAGCTCCCACATATGCTGAAAACTTGTTGGCTGCTTTTCCTTCACTCTGCGGTCCAACTCATCCCATACCATCTCAATTGGGTTGAGGTCGGGGGATTGTGGAGGCCAGGTCATCTGATGCAGCACTCCATCACTCTGCTTCTTGGTAAAATAGCCCTTACACAGCCTGGAGGTGTGTTAGGGCATTGTCCTGTTGAACAACAAACGATAGTCCCACTAAGCGCAAACCAGATGGGATATCGCTGCAGAATGCTGTGGTAGCCATGCTGGTTAAGTGTGCCTTGAATTCAAAATAAATCACTGACTGTCACCAGAAAAGCACCCCCACACCTCATCCTACATGCTTCACGGTGGGAACCACAAATATTGAGATCATCCGTTCACCAATTCTGCTTCTCACAAAGACAACGGTCACAGTGGACAGATTTCCACCGGTCTAATGTCCATTGCTCATTTTTCTTGGCCCAACCAAATCTCTTCTTCTTATTGGTGTCCTTTAGTAGTAGTTTCTTTGCAGAAATTCAACCACGAATGCCTGATTTACGTAGTCTCCTCTGAACAGTTGATGTTGAGATGTGTCTATTACTTGAACTCTGTGAAGCATTTATTTGGGCTGCAATTTCTGAGGATGGTTAGGAATGAGTTGGACCGCAGAGTGAGCTCTGGGTCTTCCTTTCCTGTGGCGGTCCTCATGAGAGCCAGTTTCATCATAGCGCTTAATGATTTTTACGACTGCACTTGAAGAAACTTTCAAAGTTCTTCACATTTTCCTCATTGACTTACCTTCATGTCTTAAAGTAATGATGGGTAGTCATTTCTCTTTGCTTATTTGAGCTGTTCTTGCTAAAGTATGGACTTGGTCTTTTACCAAATAGAGCTATCTTGTCACAACGCAACTGATTGGCTCAAACGCATTAAGAAGGAAAGAAATTCAATGAATTAACTTTTAACAAGGCACACCTGTTAATTGAAATCCATTCCAGGTGACTTACCTCATGAAGCTGGTTGAGAGAATGCCAAGAGTGTGCAAATCTGTTATCAAGGCAAAGGGTGGCTACTTTGAAGAATCTAAAATCTATTTTTGATTTGTTTAACACTTTTGGTTACTACATGATTCCATGTGTGCAATTTCATAGTTTGTCTTCACTATTATTCTACAATGTAGAAATAGTAAAAATAAAGAAAAACCCTGAAATGAGTAGGTGTGTCCAAACTTTTGACTTGTAGTGTATATATCCATTGATTGTTAAAGCATATAACTTATAAATGCCTCATGAGCTTCGTTCAACAGTCACACCACAAAATATAAGTTTGCTTTTCTCCAATGTTTGTAAACATTCTAAATGTAAACAAACATTGTGTAGCCAGCCTCATGTGGTTAAAACAATAATTGTGCATCCATAGCTCTGTCTCTGAGAGTGGTTACATTTCTCCAGGCCCATCCCTCAGCTTTTTACCAAAACAGAGGCAGGGAGTAAATGTTGTTATTGTTTCATCTGTGCATTTTCCCTTGAAACAGCTGCATATTATCAAGATATCAAAGTGTCACCAACAAAAAGGTAAACAGGCCTATAGCAAATGCATCATATGGCATTCATTTTCCCATGTAAATAGCACTTTTCAGTGGTGCTTTAAGGATGCCATTCCATTAGCGCAGCAGGAGCGCAGCATTTATTGTCATCTCAAATCAATGATCCAAATCAGTCCTCCATAACAACAAGATCATAATCCTTAGAGTACGGCTGACTAATAAATCCTTAGTTTTGGGGTTATGCTCAGGTAAAACAATTTGGCTAATCTATACTTGTAAGTCCTATTCTTGAAGATCAAGGGGTATAACATTTATTGGAATGACTGGAATTGTGACAGACTTTTTAATGTAAAGATCATATAATAATACAATTAAATTTAGTAGAAAGCGATGGGTTAGAAAAAGCCTACATAACCAACCCATAAAGTAAAATGTAAGACCTATATATTGCCATCTAAGTAAACTTTAATATTCATTTATTCTGCAATAGATGTGGTTCAATTGGTAACATACATTGTTCTATTCATTTAATGCCTCTTAAGGGGAAAGTAACTGAATGTAATCTGATTACATTACTGAGCTTGGGTAATCCAAAAGTTACATCACCGATTACAATTTTGGACTGGTAACTAGTAACTAACGGATTACATTTAGAAAGTAACTATACCCAACTCTGCATATCAGGATGTAAGTATTGTCCTCTAAAGACAACAAATCAAATCTGTTCATTGACAATATCTATTCTACCTGTCAAACATACATGCACTAATACAACTCCAGCTTTCAGAGTCTCTATAGAGTTTATTTACCTGTTGGAATGGACTGGGTTCACAACATAAATCAGAACACTGAGATTACACTTTAAAGAATAAAAGATAATCCAGGCTAAAATCAAGGATTCAGTAGCGTAACAGCTAATATAGGACGAGATATCAACCTAACAAAACATCAAGTTAAAGACCATTCTTTTAAGCCATATAGCATTCTGTTGTTCTGTGTCATTACAGTCAGGGTATTTTGTATTTATTGAACCTTTATTTAACTGGGCAAGTCAGTTAAGAACAAATTCTTATTTACAATGACGGCCTACACCGGCCAAACCCAGATGACGCTGGGCCAATTGTGCGCCACCCTTTGGGACTCCCAATCACGGCTGGTTTTGATACAGCCTGGATTCAAAACAGGGTCTGTGGTGATGCCTCTAGCACTGAGATGAAGTGCCTTAGACCACTGTGCCACTCTGGAGCCACTCGAGATCCAGTTGCTTTGTGTGTCTGATCTTATTGATTGATTGATTGATTAATTAGGTAAGTAAATTAATAATGAAGTCAGTCAGGTTCCATTGCTGACATGCCTCCTATCCTGAACACTGTTATAAGCATGTCAAGCCCCCCTCGAAAGGAGTGGTGTTTGTGTGTATGTGTGCATGTGTGTGCGTGTGTGAGTGGCTGTATGAAGGGAATAGCCACCATCAATGGGGTCAAGGACAAAGGACACCCACAGAAGTTGTAATTAACTAACCCTCTTGGAATGGTACCACTGAGTGAAGTGTGTATGTATGTATGTATGTATGTATGTATGTATGTATGTATGTATGTATGTATGTATGTATATATATATATATATATATATATATATATATATATATATATATATATATATATATATATATATATGACTGTTTCCATGACTTAAGATGCAGACAGCCACTGTAAGGTGGGTTTAGGTTGTAAATCCAGATAAAAGCAGAGTAAATGTGGCAGGGCTTGAAAAATATTACAGACTACAAAAGCAAACCCATCCGCAAGCTGCCCAGTGACACAAGCTTACCAGATGAGCTAAATGCCTTTTCTAATCGCGTCGAGGCAAGCAACACTGAAGCATGCATGAGAACACCAGCTGTTCCGGACGACTGTGTGATCACGCTCTCCGTAGCCGATGTGAGCAAGACCTTTAACAACCTGTTGGGGCTCGGGGGCAGTATTGAGACATTTTGAAAAAAATATGTGCCCATTTTTAACTGCCTCCTATACCAACTCAGAAGCTAGGATATGCATATTATTAACACATTCGGATAGAAAACACTCTGAATTTTCTAAAACAGTTTGAATGGTGTCTGTAAGTATAACAAAACTCATATTGCAGGCAAAAACCTGTGAAAAATAGATTTAAAAAAATGTGAATTTTGTGACTGTACTATTTAGTGTCATTGTTTTATAGATACCATAGTGAGAAAGGATTCATTTCGCAACACCTACGGCTTCCACTAGATGTCAACGATCTTTATAAAGTTGTTTGAAGCGTCTATGATAAACAGAGAGCAAATTAGAATCCAAGGAAGTTGACATGTCATCACTTCATTTTTTTGCGCCTGCGCATAAATCTGAGAAGCGTGAGTTTTCATCATTGTTTATCTAGACATAGGATAGGTTGTGTGAAAATATTACTGATGTTTAACGTTAAAAATGGACCAAAAGATTAATGCTAAACAACATTTGACATGTTTGAACGGACGTAAATAGATTATTTACTAGGTTTTTTTAGCTTTTCGGCGTGATTTTACACTCCCCCCACCACGTTTTGTGGGAGCATAATGAACGCTAAGTACTTGGTGTTATTTGGACATAAATTATGAACTTTGTCAAAAGAAACCACATTTGTTCCGGACCTGGGATGCCTTCCGGACCTGGGATGCCTGCCTTCTGATGGAGATAATCAAAGGTAAGGGGATATTTACAATGTTATTATCGATTTTAGATGATGCTAACTGTATAGCATAGCCTGTTGTTCTTAGCATAGCACCCCGTTTATTGCAAAATGTGATTTCCCAGTAAAGTTATTTTGAGATCTGGCCATTCGGTAGCAATTACGAGATGATAATATATTATTCTTTGAATGACAATATTATAATTTACCAATGTTTTCGAATAGTAATTTTGTTATGTTCACCGGAAGCATTTCAGAGAAGAAAAAAATCTGAATTTCACGCTACTGTAAAATGCTGTTTTTGGATATAAATATGAACTTGATGGAACAAAAAATGCATGTATTGTATAACATAATGTCCTAGGAGTGTCATCTGACTGGCGCCGGAGAGCGTCTGCAGGCGGCGAGAGAGACGTTAGTGCATAATTCTAGCTGGTTTCTGCTTTTGGTGACGCCTGACCTTGAATTGAAAATGGATGTTTGTACTTTTGTGGCTATGTACTGTCCTAACATAATCTAACTTTATGCTTTTGCCGTAAAGCCTCTTTGAAAATCGAACAATGTGGTTAGATTAAGGAGATGTTTATCATTTAAATTGTGTAAAATAGTTGATTGTTTGAGAAATTGAAATTATTAGATTTTTGATGTTTTGAATTTCCAGCCTTGTTAGCAATCCCGACTCGGGGTTCATTGCTAACCTGTAGCCCCAACAGGTTTTAAACAGGTCAGCATTCACAAATCCGCGTGACCAGACGGATTACTAGGATGTGCACTCAAAGAATGAGTGGACCAACTGGCAAGTGTCTTCACTGACATTTTCAACCTCTCCCTGACTGAGTCTGTAAAACCTACATGTTTCAAACAGTCAACCATAGTCCCTGTGCCAAAGAAAGTGGAGGTAACCTGCCTAAATGATTATCGCCCCGTGGCACTCACGTCGGTAGCCATGAACTGCTTTGAAAGGCTGGTCATGGCTTACATCAACACCATCATGCCGGAAACCCTAGACCTACTCCTCCCCAACAGATGATGCAATCTCAATCGCACTCCACACTGCCCTTAACCACCTGGACAAAAGAAACACCTATGTGAGAATGCTGTTAATTTACTACAGCTCAGCGTTCAACACCATAGTGCTTACAAAGCTCAACACTAAGCTAAGGACCCTGGGACTAAACACCTCCCTCTGCAACTGGATCCTTTACTTTTTGACAAGCCGCCCCCAGGTGGTAAGGGTAGGCAACAACACATCTGCCACGCTGATCCTCAACACTGTGGCCCCTCAGGGATGCGTGCTTCGTCCCCTCCTGTACTACCCGTTCACCCATGACTGCGTGGCCAAGCACGACTCCAACACAATCATTAAGTTTGCTGACAACACAAGCAGGTCTAGAGTTAAGTTCCTTGGAGTCCACATCACCAACAAACTATCATGGTCTAATCACACCAAGAGAGTTGTGAGGAGCGCATGACAAAACCTCTTCCCCCTCAGGAGACTGAAAAGAACACCCTCATGTGTTTGCTCATCTTTCAAACTACCCGTGAGTTCTATTGGCTGCTGTATTTAACATTCAGCAAACAAGAGGTTGTGTCCTTTGAATAGTTTATTGGTGTAAGAAGAGCAAAACCTTATGTCCAGCAAGCTATTCTAGTCTAGCTTTTCCTGCATGGGACTCCAAGAGCCAAGGAGCGTTTTTTTAATGTTAGAGACCAGCGGAGCACAGGAGTTTACGTATTGGAGTTTACGTATTGCACTAGAGGAAGAGGCTATAAGTTAGAAGCTAATTATGCATAACCCATCATTAGCTATATGTCATTCTAGAACAGGATTATCTATTTTGGATGCAATTTTGAATGCAATTTGAATGGAGTTGATGGAGAGAGAAAGACTCCGAGAAAGTTCTCACACGTGCACTGATTTATAGCAAAAATATTCAAGTGATAAGCTGTTTTAAAACTCTGCTGCAATTTAAAAATAATTATCTTTACAGTTAGAAATAAGGTGACCCCTGAAAGCCAGATGGATACGGGTAAATTAGATGTGCTTTCAGTCTTTATATTACTGTAGCATAGGCTAGGTTGCAGCAAATATAGGCCTACCTGTCACAAGAAAAAAAAGTTACCATGAGATGATAGGTCTACATGCATTGTGAACTGCGCTCCCTACTAAGATGGGCTGTCTGTCCCCACCCTGAGCCTTGATTGTTTATCGTGCAGAGGCCGTAGAGAAGCCAGATTTAGACATCACTTATAATTTTATAGTTCCATTTCATGCCATGCTGTTCATATAAATCATTTATTACAATTTACAGGTTTCTTGCAGTTATTTATTCCGGGAAAAGGTAGGGGTTTTGGGCGGTAAATCCCGGTAAACGGGTTCCCGCCATTCAAATCTAGTGCACACGCACTTGCTCCCATTAACTTTAGGCAGTCAGGTTTAACGAGTTTATTTAACTCAAAGAATAACATATCTACTGTGCCTGGAAGTTTTTGTTATCTTTTCAAATCATACAATAACAGCAATCTATTTTTCTTCATTCTATCCCAATAGTGTAGCTAAGCAATAGCGTGTTTTTGTGGTTTAGCAATACATGAATAGGGTATTCATCAAATTCTCAGCACAGTGTCAAGGCCTGTTTCACACAGTGATTTATCTTTCATCTTCGTTGCTGAAATGCAGCACTAACAAATCCAATAAGGTCTGTTATGTAACAGTAGTGTTAGAGTGCAAGGCTGTGCACTGTACTGGAGTGTAATCGAGTCAATTTGACCCTCGGTTTCCAGGGAAATTGAACAATGCTTTTTGTGGTTTCTGTTGAGTGGTTACTGTGTACGGTATGTCTGGTATGTTGGTTGACAGACACCCTGAGAGGCACGTACACTATTACATCAACAATGAGCTGTATAACACATAGGCTGTGGTCAGGGTATGTAAAGTATATTTACAATCTGCAATATCAGTGATTAAAAATGAGAGAGAGATGGTAAGAGATAGAGAATTAGGGATTACCACATGGCAGTGTATTCCAGGCTACCTTGTATAAAGTGACTCAATAGAAGCACACAAATACAGCCAGGTAGTTATTCAGGCATATTTGTTAGTGTCGAGGCCAGGGCTTATTGTTTGATAAAGTCAATAGGCTTTCTGTGGTAATATCTGGCATCAGCCCCTGAGCTTGGATAACACACATCCTCTTTTCCCCTAATAATACAACTATTGATAGTTGTATTATTAGGGAAAAATGGAAACAGTTTTACATTACTTTATTAACTGATCAAATTACAGAGACATAGGGAACTTTGCCTCTAAGGGAGTGAACATTATTTATAATAAGGGTTATACTGAGAAAATCGGATCTTAAAAAAAAATAAAAAAACGACATTTTACCTAAACCCTCCCTGAACGCTTGGAAAAAAATTATTAAAATAAAATAAAAAAGACCCTCCACTATATGCCCAAAATAAAAAAACAAAGTGGAAAGTAGAGAACATATCTACCGTTTACCCTCACTTCTTGGAGAGACCAGAGCTTTCGATATACAGTTTTAGAAACAGTTTTTCATCCTGTAAGCAATACATTTGATTGTGCACAAGGTGTCAGGCCTGCTCCTGCTCTTCCCCCCTTGGCGCTCGAGGGCGCCAGGCTCCCCAGCATTGCGCACTCCTGCCACCATCATTACGCACCTGCCTTCGTCACACGCATCAGCGTATTACTGGACTCAATCACCTGTTTACCTCCACTATATTTGTCAGTTCCCCATCTCTGTTCCCCGCTGCTGCATTGATTGTCATTGTGTATCCGTGTGCTGACCCTGTTTCTGTCCTGATCTTTGTCTGTTCCTAATTAAATGTCAACTCCCCGTACCTGCTTCTTGTCTCCGGCGTCGGTCCTTACACAAGCGTGGCGGGCCAGAAGGTAGTGGGTTCGCAGACCACCGTGGACGAGAGTAGGGGTGGAAAAATCACCTTTATAGTAAAGCACTGATTGCCTTAATCTATCATTGTATTTGCAGGTCTGAGAAAAAAAAAATACATTTAAAAACATTTTATGCAATTCTACATAATTTTACCAAGTAAATTGACTGAGAAAACATTCACATTTACAGCAA
This sequence comes from Salmo salar, assembly GCF_965601325.2. Taxonomy (NCBI): domain Eukaryota; kingdom Metazoa; phylum Chordata; class Actinopteri; order Salmoniformes; family Salmonidae; genus Salmo; species Salmo salar. Next base: position 39,335,425 of record NC_138310.1, on the reverse strand, counting down.
CAACCTGGGGAATAGTTACAGGGGTGAGGAGGGTGGATGAATGACCAATTGTAAGCTGGGGATGATTAGGTGACCATGATGGCATGAGGGCCAGATTGGGAATTTAGCCAGGACACCAGGGTTTACACCCCTACTCTTCTTATGATAAGCGCCATGGGATCCTTAGTGACCACAGAGTGTCAAGACACCCATTTAACATCCCATCCAGAAGACAGCACCCTACAGAGGGAAATGTCCCCAATTACTGCCCTGGTGCATTGGAATATGTTTTTTTAGACCAGAGAAAAAGAGTGCCTCCTACTGGCCCTCCAAGACTCCTTCCAGCAGCATCTGGTCTCCCATCTCGGGACCGACCAAGACCAAATCTGCTTAGCTTAAGAAGCAAGCAGGGTTGATTGTGGACTACAGGAAAAAGAGGACCGAGCACGCCACCATTCTCATTGACGGGGCTGCAGTGGTGCAGGTTGAGAGCTTCAAGTTCCTTGGTCTCCACATCACCAACAAACTAACATGGTCCAAGCACACCATGACAGTAAAGAAAGTGGGCACGACAAAACATATTCCCCCTCAGGAGACTGAAAAGATTTGGCATGTGTCGCCAGATCCTCAAAAGGTTCTACAGCTGCACCATCGAGAGCATCCTGACTGGTTGCATCACTGCATGGTATGGCAACTGCTTGTCCTCCGACCACAAGGCACTACAGAGGGTAGTACATCAGTGGGGCCAAGCTTCCTGTCATCCAGGACCTCTATAACAGGCGGTGTCAGAGGAAGGCCTCAAAAATTGTCAAAGACTCCAGCCACCCTAATCATAGACTGTTCTCTCTGCTACCGCACGCAATCGGTACCGGAGTGCCAAGTCTAGGTCCAAGAGGCTTCTAAACAGCTTCTACCCCAAGTCATAAGACTCCTTAACATCTAGTCAAATGGCTACCCAGACTATTTGCATATGATATTCCCATATGAATCGGAGTCACGTCTTTCTCGGCTATTTTACAGTTTGTTTCTAGCACAACTTCTATGGGCTAGGTGGGTGGCAAATTCAAAAACAGCAAAATGTCATAACTTTCTCAAACATACACTTTCCTTGATGTAACCACATTGTCTGATTTCAAAAAGGCTTTACAGTGAAAGCAAAACATTAGATTATGTTAGGAGACTACATAGACAAAAATAATCACAGCCATTTTCCAAGCAAGGACATGTGTCAATAAAACCCAAAACACAGCTAAATGAAGCACTAACCTTTGACGATCTTCATCAGATGACACTCCTAGGACATTATATTACACAATACATGTATGTTTTGTTTGATAAAGTTCATATTTATATCCAAAAACAGCATTTTACATTGACGCGTGATGTTCAGAAAATGTATTCCCACCAAAAACCCTCCGGTGAATGTGCAGATCAATTTACAAAAATACTCATCATAAACGTTGACAAAATATACAACAATTATTTAAAGAATTATAGATAGACTACCCCTGGATGCAACCGCTGTGTCAGATTTTAAAATAGCTTCATGGAGAGAGCACATTTTTCAATATTCTGAGTACATAGCTCAGCCATCACGGTGAGCTATACAGACACCCGCCAAGTTCGGGGCAACCTAAACTCAGAATTAGTATTAGAAATATTCTCTTACCTTTGCTGATCTTCGTCAGAATGCACTCCCAGGACTGCTACTTCCACAAGAAATGTTGTTTTTGTTCCAAATAATCCATATTTATGTCCATGCATACAGATCACTTATCCAAAGGCATAACGTGCCAGCGTGGAACCAGAGACGAAAAGTCAAAATGTTCCATTACCGTACTTAGAAGCATGTCAAACGCTGTTTAAAATCAATCTTTGTGGTATGTTTAATGTAAAATTGCGATAATATTCCAAACGGACAATAGCATATTCATTCAAGAAGAAAAAAAAGAAGGAACAGCGCACACTGCACATATCCAATCCCTTTGTCCACAGGCAGTCCACTCAGTAACTGAGCTCCTATTATCTGCCCAGTAACAGGAGAAGGCTGAAACAACTTTCTGAAGGCTTTTGACAGACAATGGAAGCCTTAGGAAGTGCAACAGATACTGTAGTTTCGAAAGCGACTAGAAAGAAGAACTACAATTCTCAGATCCTCCACTTCCTGGTTGACTTTTTCTCAGGTTTTTGCCTGCCATATGAGTTCTGTTATACACAGACACCATTCAAACAGTTTTAGAAACTTCAGAGTGTTTTCTATCCAAATCTACTAATATGCATATTCTAGTTTCTGGGCCAGAGTAGTAACCTGTTTAAATTGGGAACGTTTTTCATCCGGCCGTGAAAATACTGCCCCCTAGCCCAGACAGGATAAAGCATTGCGGACCAAAGCGCTGTGATAGAAAACTTTGTATAATCTGATCCATTTTATTATCTTCAGAATCTTAAGCTAACAAGGGGTAGGTTGGCCTGTGCTTTTTGGCCTATGGCATACAAACTCAATCCCCCTCAATTCAAGTCTGACAGAGGTACACAAAACAATTTGGGGTTCAGAAAGGGTTCTTCTAAGATCCTCAAAGTTCTTCAAATAACATTAGTGTTCTAGGCACTGAAAATGTACCCAAAAAGTTATTCCAAGAACCCATAGGAGGTGGGGTTCATCGAGGAACCTCCTTAGTTGGTGTGGGTTCTTGCACGAACCTAACTGCCCAACTGAAACATTTGGATTTGAAAAGCACAGCACTTAACTGAAACATTTTAACATCTCAATTTAAAGTAATGTTTGTCCCATGTGTACGCTGGGAGTCAGGAAGCAGGTTCAGGGAGTGACTTTTAATAATAACTAACACAAGGAACAAAACAAGAAACGTGAAACAAGGGAACAGAAGCAATAACGCCTGGGGAAGGAACCAAAGGGAGTGACAGATATAGGGAAGGTAATCAAGAAGGTGGTGAAGTCCAGGTGAGTCTGATGAGGCGTTGGCACGCGTAACGATGGTGACAGATGTGTAATAATGAGCAGCCTGGTGACCTAGAGAGCCGCAGAGGGAGTATGTGTGACCTAAATGTATATTGATTTCTTTTCATATTTGTTCAAATCTTTCTAAAACAGAAAATTAACACAATTCAATAAATAACAAATGGGTAATCATATGTAGGCTATAAGAATATGTTGAAGGCTAGCTGTATTGGGTGAAGATGACTGAACTGCTCACTTTTGTTTCTGTGTCTGCAGGTATACAGACAAGGAGTTATACAAAGGTATGTCTATTGGTATGTAACGCAGGTCACATGTACCATCCTCCTCCCTTACCTTTTCAATGAATATCCCAAAGGCCTCCACATTATGGACAAGGTATGTGTATGAAAACCATTATCCAAACTGTTTTTCTTCATTCACATTTACCAAGGTATGATACTGTCGACTGTTTTGTTAAACATCTGTATAATTACACTTTTTTGGGATTCACACCCTCCCTAAACCTCTGATAAATACACTGCTCAAAAAAATAAAGGGAACACTTAAACAACACATCCTAGATCTGAATGAATGAAATAATCTTATTAAATACTTTTTTCTTTACATAGTTGAATGTGCTGACAACAAAATCACACACAAATAATCAATGGAAATCCAATTTATCAACCCATGGAGGTCTGGATTTGGAGTCACACTCAAAATTAAAGTGGAAAACCACACTACAGGCTGATCCAACTTTGATGTAATGTCCTTAAAACAAGTCAAGATGAGGCTCAGTAGTGTGTGTGGCCTCCACGTGCCTGTATGACCTCCCTACAATGCCTGGGCATGCTCCTGATGAGGTGGCGGATGGTCTCCTGAGGGATCTCCTCCCAGACCTGGACTAAAGCATCCGCCAACTCCTGGACAGTCTGTGGTGCAACGTGGTGTTGGTGGATGGAGCGAGACATGGATGTCCCAGATGTGCTCAATTGGATTCAGGACTGGGGAACGGGCGGGCCAGTCCATAGCATCAATGCCTTCCTCTTGCAGGAACTGCTGACACACTCCAGCCACATGAGGTCTAGCATTGTCTTGCATTAGGAGGAACCCAGGGCCAACCGCACCAGCATATGGTCTCACAAGGGGTCTGAGGATCTCATCTCGGTACCTAATGGCAGTCAGGCTACCTCTGGCGAGGACATGGAGGGCTGTGCGGCCCCCCAAAGAAATGCCACCCCACACCATGACTGACCCACCGCCAAACCGGTCATGCTGGAGTATGTTGCAGGCAGCAGAACGTTCCGCACGGCGTCTCCAGACTCTGTCACATGTGCTCAGTGTGAACCTGCTTTCATCTGTGAAGAGCACAGGGCGCCAGTGGCGAATTTGCCAATAGTGGTGTTCTCTGGCAAATGCCAAACGTCCTGTACGGTGTTGGGCTGTAAGCACAACCCCCACCTGTGGACGTCGGGCCCTCATACCACCCTCATGGAGTCTGTTTCTGACCGTTTGAGCAGACACATGCACATTTGTGGCCTGCTGGGGGTCATTTTGCAGGACTCTGGCAGTGCTCCTCCTGCTCCTCCTTGCACAAAGGCGGAGGTAGCGGTCCTGCTGCTGGGTTGCTGCCCTCCTACGGCCTCCTCCACGTCTCCTGATGTACTGGCCTGTCTCCTGGTAGCGCCTCCATGCTCTGGACACTACGCTGACAGACACAGCAAACCTTCTTGCCACAGCTCGCATTGATGTGCCATCCTGGATGAGCTGCACTACCTGAGCCACTTGTGTGGGTTGTAGACTCCGTCTCATGCTACCACTAGAGTGAAAGCACCGCCAGCATTCAAAAGTGACCAAAACATCAGCCAGGAAGCATAGGAACTGAGAAGTGGTCTGTGGTCCCCACCTGCAGAACCACTCCTTTATTGGGGATGTCTTGCTAATTGCCTATAATTTCCACCTGTTGTCTATTCCATTTGCACAACAGCATGTGACATTTTTTGTCAATCAGTGTTGCTTCCTAAGTGAACAGTTTGATTTCACAGAAGTGTGATTGACTTGGAGTTACATTGTGTTGTTTAAGTGTTCCCTTTATTTTTTTGAGCAGTATATATACACACCGACACACATATACACACACACACACACGACAGTATTCTGCTAGCGGAACGCCTCACCAATATCCAATAGTATAGCGTGGCGCGAAATACAAACACCTAAAAAATGCTATTACTTCAATTTCTCAAACATATGACTATTTTACACCATTTTAAAAGATAAGACCCTCGTTAATCTAACCACACTGTCCGATTTCAAAAAGGCTTCACAGCGAAAGCAAAACATTAGATTATGTCAGGAGAGTACCCTCCCAAAAATAATCACACAGCCATTTTCAAAGCAAGCATATATGTCAGAAAAACCAAAACCAGAGCTAAATGCAGCACTAACCTTTGATGATCTTCATCAGATGACACTCCTAGGACAGTATGTTATACAATACATGCATGTTTTGTCCAATCAAGTTCATATTTATATCAAAAACCAGCTTTTTACATTAGCATGTGATGTTCAGAACTAGCATACCCACCGAAAACTTCCGGTGAATTTACTCATGATAAACGTTGACAAAATACATAATTATTTTAAGAATTATAGATACAGAACTCCTTTATGCAATCGCTATGTCCGATTTTAAAATATCTTTTCGGCGAAAGCACATTTTGCAATATTCTGAGTACATAGCTCGGCCAGCTATTTTGACATCCGCCAACTTCGGGGTCACCTAAACTCAGAATTACTATTAGAAAAATTGGATTACCTTTGCTGTTCTTTGTCAGAATGCACTCCCAGGACTTCTACTTCAACAACAAATGTTGTTTTGGTTCCAAATAATCCATAGTTATATCCAAATACCTCAGTTTTGTTCGTGCATTCAGGACACTATCCGAAGGGTAACGCGCAAGCGCATTTCGTGACAAAAAAATTCAAAATATTCCATTAACGTACTTAGAAGAATGTCAAACGCTGTTTAAAATCTATTTTTATGCTATTTTTCTCGTAAAATAGCGATAATATTCCACCCGGACAACGTTGTATTCATTCAAAGAATGAAAGAAAAAGAAATGGAGAAGTCTCGTGAATGCGCATCAGTCTCACTGTCCCCAGGCAGGCCACTTACAAACTTTGTCGTTGTACTTTGCCCAGAGACAGGAGACACGTCATTATGCTTTCTGAATGCTTTAGAGAGCAAATGGAAGCCTTAGAAAGTGTCACATAACAGCACAGATGCTGTAATGTCGATAGAGATGCAACAGAAGGACAACAAATTGTCAGACAGGGCACTTCCTGCATGGAATCTCAGGTTTTGGCCTGCCATATGAGTTCTGTTATACACAGACACCGTTCAAACAGTTTTAGAAACTTTAGAGTGTTTTCTATCCAAATCTACAAATAATATGCATATGCTCGTTTCTGGGCAAGAGTAGTAACCAGTTTAAAATCGGGTACGTTTTTTATCCGGCCGTGAAAATACTGCCCCCTAGCCCCAACAGGTTAAAATCAACACGCCAAAAGGATATACCCATTGGACTTGGGGCTCTGCTGGGAGTTACTGTCATATTTCGATAACCTTTTTCAAGGATTCTTCGAATAAATTATAGGGGTTCCCCACAGTTTCAATTTGAAGAACCCCTAAAGGATACTCCTGGAACCTTTTTACTTCTTAGAGTACATTTACTTGAAGAACCCTTGAAAAAGGTTAGAATGATTCCTCAAAGAAACTTTTGGGGTAAATCTTTTTAATCCCTGTCCACTCTCCCCCATTATATCTATTTTTATAATAATATTGATTTAAATAATTAATTATTTAGTGGCACCACAAACATAACTAATATTTACAAAAAACTATTAACCAAACAAACAAAAATGGCAATTTCTGCAGACATGTCAGACCATAATAAATTGACTTTGTATAGTGCTTTTCATTGCATTTTTAAAAAATAATGTACAAGTAAAACATGCATTAAAAATGAATCATAGGTAAACTAACAATATTGTAGACTTGATGCTAAATACAGATAGCATTTTTTTGCTTTTGTGTGTGTGTCCAACATCACAATTAGTTATGCTAGGAAGTATGCCATCTTTATGACCGGCCCTGGTAATTTCACCACAACTTCTCTTATCCCCAGAACACTAACTTAAGTGTTTGACATTTTTGGGAAATGTAACTTAAAATACATTTTAAAAAATACAGCCCTAGCAGAGCCCCAAGTCCAATGAGACATCCTCTAGAGTGTGGATGTTCTCCTCATCAAAGGTCAGTGTGATTTCACTCTCATGGTGAAATGGATTTCCACCGATGTGCAGTAGAGGAGTGGGGAGCTGTGAAATCCTTGTCAACAATAGGAAGAAAAGACTAATACAGACACAATTAACAAAAAACATAAATGTTCAGCTGTAGTTGTATAAGCATGCACACCTATGTTTATGAATAAACAGATTATTTGTGCATGGGCATACCTTGTCACTCGGGTCCTCATTGAAGAGGTAGGGCAAGAGCAGGATGGTCTTGCAAAGCAATGTTCTTATTATACTTGATAATTGTATTAAAAAATACATATTGGTTATGTACTATGTATAGCCTACATTAGAGAAAGGGAAGGAATACGAGCATATAACCCTGTGTGGCTCTTTTGTATTGTCCTTCAGGCACTGTCAAAATAGCAGGATAGCCTTCCGGAGTCCTTGATATATCTTTTTGTCTATATCCATTCCATGGACTTCATTTCTGAGAAGATCTGAAAATATAATTTGCACACATATCTGGAGGTTTAACTTAATTCACATAGTTCACACATTTGCTATTTAAGTCTAACTCAATGCTGCAGTGACACAATGCAGGAAACTCATTAAGGCTCTTTTTGGTGTGGTGGGTGCCGATTAAATGGGTTCTCTCCACTGAGGTCTTCTTAATTTTGTCCTGCAGGCCAGGATGGTTTCTTTTGCATTCTGCCTTCATTCTTTCGATGTGCTTTGTCACACTGAAGGTGTCCTCTGCATCAATGCCTATTAACTTCATCAGGCTCCACTTGTCTGAATGACATGCCCAAAGTAAACTGCCTGTAACTCAGGCCCTGAAACCAGGATATGCATATAGTTGGTACCATTGGAAAGAAAACACCTTGAAGTTTGTAGAAATGTAGGAGTATAACACAATCGATATGGTAGGAGAAAATCCGAAGAAAAACCAACCAGAATTTTTTTTGAGAGACCATGCTCTTCCAATTGCCTACTCAATTCTACCTCCCAGTATGCAATTCCTATGGCTTCCACTGGGTGTCAGCAGTCTATGTTCAAGGTTTCAGGCTTGTAACTTGAATAACAAATAACAGTTTTAGTACAAGAACACCGGCTTGGAAATCCGTGTTTGCGCACGTCAAGACACACCTGCTCAAATCGGTTTCCTATTGAACATACTTCTTTCTGTAATAAATATTATAGTATCTGAGGAATAAATAGGAAGGATTTTATCTAACAAAACGACACTACATGTTATAGCTGGGACCCTTTGGATGACAAATCAGAGGAAGGTTTTCAAAAAGTAAATATTCACTTAAATCACCATTTGTGAATTTATGAAACCTGTGCTGATGGAAAAATATTTTGATGTGGGGCACCGTCCTCAAACAATCGCATGGCATGCTTTCGCTGTAATAGCTTCTGTAAATCGGACAGTACGGTTAGATTAACAAAAATGTAAGCTTTCAACCGATGTAATACACTTGTATGTACCTAAATGTTAAATATTCATAATGTTTATGATTATTTACTTGAATTGCGCAACCTCCAGTTTCACCGGAAGTTGTCCCGCTAGGACCACCAACCAAAAATAAAAACAAACACAACAAAGGCATCCGAAGATTGACTAAGTCAGTGCAAGGGAAAGCGCATCAACCACCACATTATCCACACCTTTTACATGTCGTACATCCAAATGGAACACCTGCAGCAAGAAATACCAGCGCATAATCCTGCAATTTGGGCAAAGCATGGTGTGCAGGAAAGTAAGGGTGTTGTGGTCAGTGTAAACCACAATAGGGACCACACCTGACCCCACATATACCTCACACTGCTGCAACGCCCAGATTAAGGCAAGGGCCTCCTTCTCCCCACTGCATATTTCAACTGATAGCCATTTCTCTCAAAAGTTTAACAGCTAACAGGATGTTCAACACCTCCATCTGCATGAAGCAACACAGCACCTGCCCCCACATTACAGGCATCCACATATAGGCTGAAAGGCCGTTCCAATTGTGGGGCAGCCAACACAGGGTCAAAGCTAAGAAGCATTTTCTCATTTTCAAAAGCACTGCCAGCAGGAAGACCAGATGAAATCAGCCCTCTTCCTCAACAGATCAGTCAGAGGTGCTAAAACCATGGAGATGTTGCAGGAAACCCCCCCCCCCGAATAATACCCAACCATACCTAGGATGCATTGCAGCTCCTTGGTGGTGGTCAGTGGAAACAGAGCAATAGCAGCCACTTTAGTCCGCACAGGGAGAACACGACCCTACCCGACCACTCAGCCGAGGTAGGTCACTGTTGCCTGGGCAAACTCACATTTGGCTAAGTTCACTGTGAGACAGGCCACAGCCAAACGCTCAAACAGAGTCCGTGTCCTCACCAGATGTCACTCCCAAGTGTCAAAAACCTGAAGGAGTAATAAAAGCAGATATTTCACGAGCTCTTGATGACAAAGGCACCTGCCAGTGACCCTTCAGCAAATCAAACTTTCTGACAAACCGGGAAGCACCAACCTGGTCAACACAATCTTCCATCGTGGGAGTGGTTAACAGTCAGGTTGTCACACTATTAAACTTCTGGGAGTCAGTGCAAAAAATCTAAGAGAGCCATCTGGCTTGCTCACCAAGATACACGGGGAGGCCCAACTACAGAATGATGGTGCAGTGACATCCTTAACTAGCATGTACTTAATCTCTGAGTCCAAGTGAAGTAGCTTCTCCAATGAGACACAATAAAAATGTTGTTTAACTTTTTAGTGACAGGGGGCAGTATTCGGAAATTCAGATGAATGACGTGCCCAAATTAAACTGCCTGCTACTCGGCCCAGAAGGTAGGATATGCATATTATTCGTAGATTTGGATAGAAAACGCTCTGAAGTTTCTAAAACTGTTTGAACGATGTCTGAGTATAACAGAACTCATATGGCAAGCAAAAACCCGAGAAATCCATCCAGGAAGTGTGGAAATCTGAGGTTTGTAGTTTTTCAAGTGATTCCTTATCCAGTACACAGTGACTTAGGTTTCATTTTGCACTTCCTAAGGCTTCCACTAGATGTCAGTCTTTAGAACGTTGTTTCATGCTTCTGTGAATAGGGAGAGAATAAGAGCTCCTGGAAGTAGATGAGTGAGAAAATGACATGAGCTCAGTGGTGCGCACTCCCGTGAGAGTTAGCTGTGTTCCTTTTCTTTTTTGAAGATAAAGGAATCGTCCGGTTGGATTATTAAGGAAGATTTATGAGAAAAACATCCTAAAGATTGATTCTATACATCGTTTGCCATTCTATACATCGTCTAATATAACTTTGACTATGTCTGAACTTAACTGCGCGAGCCAAGTGCATTTGGAGTACTCTACCGAACAAAAAGGAGGTATTTGGACTTTATCGAAACAAATGAACATTTATTGGGGAACTGGGATTCCTGGGAGTGCATTCCGACGAAAATCAAAGGTGAATATTTCTAATATTATTTCTGAGTTTTGTTTCGTCTGAGCGCTGTACTCAGATTATTGCAAAGTGTGCTTTTGCTGTAAAGTTTTTTTGAAATCTGACACAGCGGTTGCGTTAAGGAGAAGTGTATCTATAATTCTTTGAATATCAGTTTAATATTTTATCAACATTTATGATGAGTATTTCTGTAAATTGATGTGCTCATTCACCAGAAGTTTTTGGAGGCAAAACATTTCTGAACATTACACGCCAATGTAAAATGTTTTTTGGGGATATAGATATGAACTTTCTCAAGCAAAACATACATATATTGTGTAACATGAAGTCCTATGAGTGCCATCTGATGAAGAAAAAGGTTAGTGATTAATTTTAGCTGTATTTCTGGTTTTTGTGACGCCTCTCCTTGCTTGGAAAATAGCTGTGTGGTTTTTCCTTGTCTCAGTGCTGTCCGAACAAAATCTAATGCTATGCTTTCGCCGTAAAGACTTTTTGAAATCGAACATTGTGGTTGGATTAACGAGAAGTTAATCTTTAAAATGGTGTACAATAGTTTTGTTAGAGAAATTTGAATTATGAGATTTTTGTTGTTTTGAATTTGGTGCCCTGCTATTTCACTGGCTGTTGAATAGTGTGTCCCGCGGGTGGGATGCTAGCGTCCCACATTTCCCAGAGAGGTTAACTTCTATGGGCTACCACCTGCGGGACACAGCCCGTGAAATATCAGGGCGGCAAATTCAAAAACAACAAAATGTCACAATTCAACTTCCTCAAACATACAACTATTTTACACCATTTTAAAGATACACTTCTCCTTGATGTAATCACATTGTCCGATTTCAAAAAGGCTTTACAGCGAAAGCAAAACATTTTCCAAGCAAGGACATGTGTCAATAAAACCCAACACAGCTAAATAAAGCACTAACCTTTGACTATCAGATGACACTCCTAGGACATCATGTTACACAATACATGTATGTTTTGTTCGATAAAGTTCATATTTATATCCAAAAACAGCATTTTACATTGGCACGTGATGTTCAGAAAATGTATTCCCACCAAAACGTCCGGTGAATGTGCACATCAATTTGCAAAAATACTCATCATAAACATTGACAAAATATATAACAATTATTGAAAGAATTATAGATGGACTACCCCTGGATGCAACCGCTCGGTCAGATTTTAAAATAGCTTTACGGAGAAAGCACATTTTTCAATATTCTGAGTACATAGCTCAGCCATCACGGAGAGCTATACAGACACCCGCCAAGTTCGAGGCAACCTAAACTCAGAATTAGAAATATTCTCTTACCTTTGCTGATCTTCGTCAGAATGCACTCCCAGGACTGCTACTTCCACAAGAAATGTTGTTTTTGTTCGAAATAATACATATGTGTCCAAATACCTCCGTTTTGTTCGTGCGTTCAGATCACTTATCCAAAGGCATAACGTGCCAGCGTGGAACCAGAGACGAAAAGTCCAAATTTTCCATTACCGTACTTAGAAGCATGTCAAACGCTGTTTAAAATCAATCTTTATGGTATTTTTAATGTAAAATTGCGATAATATTCCAACCGGACAATAGCGTATTCATTCAAGGAGAAAAAGAAGGAACGGCGCACTCGCGTGACTGCACATATCCAATCCCTTTGTCCACAGGCAGTCCACTCAGTAACTGAGCTCCTATTATCTGCCCAGTAACAGGAGAAGGCTGAAACAACTTTCTGAAGGCTTTTGACAGCCAATGGAAACCTTAGGAAGTGCAACGTAACCCCACAGATACTGTAGGTTCGAAAGGGACTAGAAAGAAGAACTACAATTCTCAGATCCTCCACTTCCTGGTTGACTTTTTCTCAGGTTTTTGCCTGCCATATGAGTTCCGTTATACACAGACACCATTCAAACAGTTTTAGAAACTTCAGAGTCTTTTCTATCCAAATCTACTAATAATATGCATATTCTAGTTTCTGGGCCAGAGTAGTAACCTGTTTAAATTGGGTACGTTTTTCATCCGGCCGTGAAAATACTGCCCCCTAGCCCAGACAGGACGTCGGTACCAACGATGTTAGGATGAAACAGTCAGAGGTCACCAAGCGCAACATAGCTTCAGCGTGTAAATCAGCTAGAAAGATGTGTCGGCATCGATTAATTGTCTCTGGCCCCCTCCCAGTTAGGGGGAGTGATGAGCTCTACAGCAGAGTCTCACAACTCAATCGCTGGTGGAAAACTGTGTTCTGCCCCTCCCAAAAGATAGAATTTGTAGAATTTGTAGATAATTGGCCCTCTTTCTGGGACTCACCCACAAGGAGTGACGGACTTGAGGAGTGACGGACTCCATCCTAGCAGGAGGGGTGCTCTCATCTTATCTATGAACATAGACAGGGCTCTAACTCCTCTAGCTCCACAATGAAATAGGGTGCAGGCCAGGCAGCAGGCTGTTAGCCAGCCTGCTAGTTTAGTGGAGTCTGCCACTAGCACAGTCAGTGTAGTCAGCTCAGCTTTCCCCATTGAGACCGTGTCTGTGCCTCGATCTAGGTTGGGCAAAATTAAAGATGGCGGTGTTCGCTTCAGCAATCTCACTAGTATAAAGACCTCCTCCATTCCTGCCATTATTGAAAGAGATTGTGATACCTCACGTCTCAAAATTGGGTTACTTAATGTTAGATCCCTCACTTCAAAGGCAGTTATAGTCAATGAACTAATCACTGATCACAATCTTGATGTGATTGGCCTGACTGAAACATGGCTTAAGCCTGATGAATTTACTGTGTTAAATGAGGCCTCACCCCCTGGTTACACTAGTGACCATACCCCCCGTGCATCCGGCAAAGGCGGAGGTGTTGCTAACATTTATGATAGCAAATTTCAATTTACAAAAAAAAAAAAATGACGTTTTCGTCTTTTGAGCTTCTAGTCATGAAATCTATGCAGCCTACTCACTCACTTTTTATAGCTACTGTTTACAGGCCTCCTGGGCCATATGCAGTGTTCCTCACTGAGTTCCCTGAATTCCTATCGGATCTTGTAGTCATAGCAGATAATATTCAAATTTTTGGTGACTTTAACATTCACATGGAAAAGTCCACAGACCCACTCCAAAAGGCTTTCGGAGCCATCATCGACTCAGTGGGTTTTGTCCAACATGTCTCTGGACCTACTCACTGCCACAGTCATACTCTGGACCTAGTTTTGTCCCATGGAATAAATGTTGTGGATCTTAATGTTTTTCCTCATAATCCTGGATTATCGGACCACCATTTTATTGCGTTTGCAATTGCAACAAATAATCTGCTCAGACCCCAACCAAGGAGCATTAAAAGTCATGCCATAAATTCTCAGACAACCCAAAGATTCCTTGATGCCCTTCCACTCTCCCTCTGCCTACCCAAGGACGTCAGAGGACAAAAATCAGTTAACCACTGTCGTGACGTTGTATTAGTTAATGTGACGACTGTTGCTCAGCGAATGATTAACGGTTTATAATTGCGTGATTAAATGAATTAAGCAATGAATCAAGCAATTATTAACTCATCAACCTGGGGCACCATGGGAACAGTATTTTGATTGAGTTTCTATTTCCCAAATTAACTCAAAGGATATCAGAATATCGATTTTACAACAGTCGCTAAATTAATCAATTTCCTCTACAGTCTCATTCTGAACGTCGCATAATCCGGGAATCTGCACGGACCCGGGCTTCACCAATGAGTTTACCACACCAATCTTAGTTGATTATTTATTTACTAGCAAGCTAAAATGATGATAAAAATACACATACACAAAACACAGTCTAGCTATTGATTAGGACTTAGTATAACGGGCCAACACACTATGGCGCGTGTTACCCAAAATGTGGATTTAAAAGAGAGAGAAACCAAGAAAGTACATGAGAGAAATATACATTTGGGTTCATTTGTCAGCCATGCTTATTTAAACCTAGCCTTGCCCCGAACTGCCGCTCTTATGGGTCAGAATATAATGATGTAATTACGTGTTGGAGGTCTCAGGTGGGAAGCTCCGCGTGTGTCGTTTAGGCTTCTCAATGACGCACTTCTCCGGCGCAACTCTCTGGTTGTCCTCACGATGTCAGTGTCCTTCTTGGCTAAGTGGTCTGATCCCTCGCCCTTGATCTGAAAGGGGTCTTCTGAGGACAGACAGCTCTGTAGCTCAGAGCTCACAGCTTCGGACTCGAACGGTGTATATACCACGATTCAATGGAGAGTGGAGGCTGGGTGGTTCGGCTTGAATTCACCTGCTTAGACACAGCTACTCGTCCGTAGCTCGTGTAGAAAAATATTTCTTTGTCTTCAACCTTGTGTTTCGTTTTGGGGTTCGTTGACTTTGTTAGACCTTCGCTGCAGCTTGGGGTCAATTAGTCTGATATGTTAATTCTTCACTCTCCTGTCTTATACCCTAGGGTCAGAAGTGGGCGTAACCGGCTTTAGGGCAATTCTCTGTGACGGACCAAGTTAAAGGGCAAGGCCTAGATTTGACTAAAATCCTATTTTAGACACTACCTTCACATCTCATCTTTACCAAAACATTCTCTTTGATTTGGATATTTTCCACACAACGTACAATGTATAAACATCAGGCATATACTGGGAAAACTCTTAAAGGTACAATGTTTTCATAATAACGTCATCTCTTAACCTTTAATAACAATTCAAAAGTCACATACATTTTCATATTCCACCTCTCGTCATGACCACCGTTGTGGCTGACGGAAACCATCGTTCCAAAGTCCCTTTATTGCATGTTTAATGTTCTGAGGCCAGAATTCCATTGTGAGGACAAAGGAATTTCTCTGTGGCCTAAGGTTTATTATGGCGTGAGGGGTCATAAAACCCCCACATCTTCAGACCCCTAGATCTCTCCTCCTCTGTTGGGGTTTTGGGTGATAATCTGTAGGGTGGTGGTCTCCTGTACCCTGACCTGATCAGGACAGTCATGACACCACCTAACCGAGGAACTCAATTTAACCTCTCTAGGGTAGGGGGCTGTATTTTAACATCCGGATAAAAAACGTATCCGATTTAATCTGGTTATTACTACTGCCCAGAAACTAGAATATGCATATAATTATTTGATTTGGATAGAAAACACCCTAAAGTTTCTAAAACTGTTTGAATGGTGTCTGTGAGTATAACAGAACTCATATGGCAGGCCAAAACCTGAGAAGATTCTGTACAGGAAGTGCCCTCTCTGAACATTTCTTGGCCTTCTTTGTCATCTCTATCCAAAACAGAGGATCTCTGCTGTAACGTGACACTTTCTCAGGCTCCCATAAGCTCTCAGTAGGCGCTAGAACGTTGAATGATGACTTTGCAGCCCCTGCCTGAAAAACAATAGCGCATTTGGATAGTGGTCGATCTGAGAACAATGAGACGGGCGCACGCGTGCACGTGAAGAGGCCATTTTACATTTTCAGTCTTTGAACGAAAAAGACGTCTCCCGGTCGGAATATTATCGCTATTTTACGAGAAAAATTGCATAAAATTGATTTTAAACAGCGTTTAACATGCTTCGAAGTACGGTAATGGAATATTTTGCAATTTTTTGTCACGATACGCGTCCGTGCGTCACCGTTCGGATAGTGTCTTGAACGCAAGAACAAAACAGAGGATATTTGAACATACCTATGGATTATTTTGAACAAAAACAACATTTGTGATTGAAGTAGAAGTCCTGGGAGTGCATTCTGACGAAGAACAGCAAAGGTAATCCAATTTTTCTTATAGTAAATCTGAGTTTGGTGAGTGCCAAACTTGGTGGGTGTCAAATTAGCTAGCCCGTGATGGCGAGCTATCTACTCAGAATATTGCAAAATGTGCTTTTGCCGAAAAGCTATTTTAAAATCTGACACCGCGATTGCATAAAGGAGTTCTGCATCTATAATTCTTAAAATAATTGTTATGTTTTTTGTGAACGTTTATCGTGAGTAATTTAGTAAATTCACCGGAAGTTTTCGGTATGTTTGCTAGTTCTAAACGTCACATGCTAATGTAAAAAGCTGGTTTTTGATATAAATATGAACTTGATTGAACAAGACATGCATGTATTGTATAACATAATGTCCTAGGAGTGTCATCTGATGAAGATCATCAAAGGTTAGTGCTGCATTTAGCTGTGGTTTTGGTTTTTGTGACATTATATTCTAGCTTGAAAAATGGGTGTGTGATTATTTCTGGCTGGGTACTCTCCTGACATAATCTAATGTTTTGCTTTCGTTGTAAAGCCTTTTTGAAATTGGCAGTGTGGTTAGATTAACGAGAGTCTTGTCTTTAAAATGGTGTAAAATAGTCATATGTTTGAGAAATTGAAGTAATAGCATTCCTAAGGTATTTGAATATCGCGCCAATCGATTCTACTGGCTGTTGACTAGGTGGGACGATTTCGTCCCACATACCCTAGAGAGGTTAACCTTGTGCAATACCCTAGATGCAGTTGCACCCCTAAAAACATCTGTCATAAGAAACTAGCTCCCTGGTATACAGAAAATACACGAGCTCTGAAGCAAGCTTCCAGAAAATTGGAACAGAAATGGCGCCACACCAAACTGGAAGTCTTCCGTCTAGCTTGGAAAGACAGTACCGTGCAGTATCGAAGAGCCCTCACTGCTGCTCGATCATCCTATTTTTCCAACTTAATTGAGGAAAAGAAGAACAATCCAAAATTTATTTTTGATACTGTCGCAAAGCTAACTAAAAAGCAACATTAGCAAATGGAGGATGACTTTCAATTCAGCAGTAATACATTTATGAACTTCTTTGAGGAAAAGATCATGATCATTAGAAAGCAAAGTACGGACTCCTCTTTAAATCTGCGTATTCCTCCAAAGCTCCATTGTCCTGAGTCTGCACAACTCTGCCAGGACCTAGGATCAAGGGAGATAAAGTGTTTTAGTACTATATCTTGACACAATGATGAAAATAATCATGGCCTCTAAACCCTCAAGCTGCATACTGGACCCTATTCCAACTAAACTACTGAAAGAGCTGCTTCCTGTGCTTGGCCCTCCTATGTTGAACATAATAAATGGCTCTCTATCCACTGGATGTGTACCAAGCTCACTAAAAGTGGAAGTAATAAAGCCTCTCTTGAAAAAGCCGAATCTTGACCCAGAAATTATAAAAAACTATCGGCCTATATCGAATCTTCCATTCCTCTCAAAAAGTTTAGAAAAAGCTGTTGCGCAGCAACTCACTGCCTTCCTGAAGGCAAACAATGTATATGAAACGCTTCAGTCTGGTTTTAGACCCCATCATAGCACTGAGACTGCACTTGTGAAGGTGGTAAATTACCTTTTAACCTCTATGGGCTAGGTGGGACGCTTGCGTCCCACCTACTCAACAGCCAGTTGAATCCTGTGGTGCGTTATTAAAATACCTTAGAAATGCTATTACTTCAATTTTTCAAAAATATGACTATTTTACACCATTTTAAAGATAAGACTCTCGTTAATCTAACCACACTGTCCGATTTCAAAAAGGCTTTACAACGAAAGCAAAACATTAGATTATGTCAGCAGAGTACCCAGCCAGTAATAATCAGACACCCATTTTTCAAGCTAGCATATAATGTCACAAACCCAAACCACAGCTAAATGTAGCACTAACCTTTGATGATCTTCATCAGATGACAACCCTAGGACATTATGTTATACAATACATGCATGTTTTGTTCAATCAAGTTGATATTTATAATCAAAAACCAGCTTTTTACATTAGCATGTGACTAGCATTCCCACCGAACACTGCCGGTGAATTTACTAAATTACTCACGATAAACGTTCACAAAAAGCATAACAATTATTTTAAGAATTATAGATACAGAACTCCTCTATGCACTCGATATGTCCGATTTTAAAATAGCTTTTCGGTGAAAGCACATTTTGCAATATTCTCAGTAGATAGCCCGGCATCACAGGGCTAGCTATTTAGACACCCAGCAAGTTTAGCACTCATCAAAGTCAGATTTACTATAAGAAAAACGTTATTACCTTTGTTGTCTTCGTCAAAATGCACTCCCAGGACTTCTACTTCAATAACAAATGTTGGTTTGGTCAAAATAATCCATCGTTATATCCAAATAGCGGCGTTTTGTTCGTGCATTCAAGACACTATCCTAAAGGGTAAATAAGGGTGGCGAGCATGGCGCAATTCGTGACACATAAATTCTAAATATTCCATTACCGTACTTCGAAGCATGTCAACCGCTGTTTAAAATCAATTTTTATGCAATTTTTCTAATAAAAAAGCGATAATATGCCGACCGGGAATCTGCATTTAGGTAAACAGACAAAGGAAATGAAAGCATTCGGTCGACGCGGGCACGCGCCTAAGCCCATAGTACTCTGAGTGGCCACTTGCCAAAAGCGATAAAGTGTTTCAGCCAGAGCCTGCCTCTATCTTTCAGCTTTTTCCCGGGCTCTGAGAGCCTATGGAAGCCGTAGGAAGTGTCATGTTATTGCACAGATCCTGAGTCTTCAATAAAAAGAGCCAAGATGAAACACTACTTCACTTCCTGCTTGAAATCTTCTCAGGTTTTGGACTGCCATATGAGTTCTGTTATACTCACAGACACCATTCAAACAGTTTTAGAAACTTTAGTGTGTTTTCTATCCAAAGCCAATAATTATATGTATATTCTAGTTACTGGGCAGGAGTAGTAACCAGATTAAATCGGGTACGTTTTATATCCGGCTGTGTCAATACTGCCCCCTAGCCCTAACAGGTTAATGACGTCAGACCGAGGCTCTGCATCTGTCCTCGTGCTCCTAGATCTTAGTGCTGCTTTTGATACCATCGATCACCACATTCTTTTGGAGAGATTGGAAACCCAAATTGGTCTACATGGACAAGTTCTGGCCTGGTTTAGATCTTATCTGTCGGGAAGATATCAGTTTGTCTCTGTGAATGGTTTGTCCTCTGACAAATCAATTGTAAATGTCGGTGTTCCTCAAGGTTCCGTTTTAGGACCACTATTGTTTTCACTATATATTTTACCTCTTGGGGATGTCATTCGAAAACATAATGTTAAATTTCACTGCTATGCGGATGACACACAGCTGTACATGTCAATGAAACATGGTGAAGCCCCAAAATTGCCCTCGCTAGAAGCCTGTGTTTCAGACATAAAGAAGTGGATGGCTGCAAACTTTCTACTTTTAAACTTGGACAAAACAGAGATGCTTGTTCTAGGTCCCAAGACAAAGAGATCTTCTGTTGAATCTGACAATTAATCTGGATGTTGTACAGTCGTCTCAAATAAAACTGTGAAGGACCTCGGCATTACTCTGGACCCTGATCTCTCTTTTGAAGAACATATCAAGACTGTTTCAAGGACAGCTTTTTTCCATCTACGTAACATTGTAAAAATCAGAAACTTTCTGTCAAAATGATGCAGAAAATTAATCCATGCTTTTGTTACTTCTAGGCTGGACTACTGCAATGCTCTACTTTCCGGCTACCCGGATAAAGCACTAAACAAACTTCAGTTAGTGCTAAATACGGCTGGTAGAATCCTGACTAGAACCAAAAAATGTGATTATATTACTCCAGTGCTAGCCTCCCTACACTGGCTTCCTGTTAAGGCAAGGGCTGATTTCAAGGTTTTACTGCTAACCTACAAAGCATTACATGGGCTTGCTCCTACCTATCTTTCCGATTTGGTCCTGCCGTACATGCCTACACGTACGCTACGGTCACAAGACGCAGGCCTCCTAATTGTCCCTAGAATTTCTAAGCAAACGGCTGGAGGTAGGGCTTTCTCCTATAGAGCTCAATTTTTATGGAATGGTCTGCCTACCCATGTGAGAGACGCAGACTCAGTCTCAAGTCTTCAATAAAGACTTAAAGGTCATCTCTTCAGTAGGTCCTATGATTAAGTATAGTCTGGCCCAGGAGTGTGAAGGTGAACGGAAAGGCTGGAGCAACGAACCGCCCTTGCTGTCTCTGCTTTGCCGGTTCCCCTCTCTCCACTGGGATTCTCTGCCTCTAACCCTATTACAGGGGCTGAGTCACTGGCTTACTGGTGTTCTTCCATGCCGTCCATGGGAGGGGTGCGTCACTTGAGTCACTGACGTGGTCTTCCTGTCTGGGTTGACCCCCCCCCCCTTGGGTTGTGCCGTGGCGGAGATCTTTGTGGGCTATACTCGGCCTTGTCTTAGGACGGTAAGTTGGTGGTTGGAGACATCCCTCTAGTGGTGTGGGGGCTGTGCTTTGGCAAAGTGGGTGGGGTTATATCCTGCCTGTTTGGCCGTGTCCGGGGGTATCATCGGATGGGGCCACAGTGTCTTCTGATCCCTCCTGTCTCAGCCTCCAGTATTTATGCTGCAGTAGTTTGTGTCGGGGGGCTAGGGTCAGTCTGTTACATCTGGAGTATTTCTCTTGTCTTATCAGGTGTCCTGTGTGAATTTAAATATGCTCTCTCTAATTCTCTTTCTTTCTTTCTCTCGGAGGACCTGAGCCCTAGGACCATGCCTCAGGACTACCTGGCATGATGACTCCTTGCTGTCCCCAGTCCACCTGGCCGTGCTGCTGCTCCAGTTTCAACTGTTCTGCCTGTGGCTATGGAACCCTGACCTGTTCACCGGACATGCTTGTTGCACCCTCGACAACTACTATGATCATTATTATTTGACCATGCTGGTCATTTATGAACATTTGAACATCTTGACCATGTTCTGTTATAATATCCACCCGGCACAGCCAGAAGAGGACTGGCCACCCCTCATAGCCTGGTTCCTCTCTAGGTTTCTTCCTAGGTTTTTGGCCTTTCTAGGGAGTTTTTCCTAGGGAGTTTTTCCTAGCCACCGTGCTTCTTTCACATCCATTGCTTGTTGTTTGGGGTTTTAGGCTGGGTTTCTCTACAGCACTTTGAGATATCAGCTGATGTACGAAGGGCTATATAAATACATTTGAAATCTGATTTGAATAGGGACAGCATCCCCAACATCAATATCGTGTACTCCCAAATGTGTACGAGAAGGTCTGTCAGCAAACAGACTGAAAATCAGTTAACCCTGCTTGGCAATCATCAAACAGGTGACCCAACAAACTCCCCAAGTTTGCAAGGGACTCTGAATTCATCAACCTACCCTGCAAAATACCATCAGGGCCAGCACCCCGTCTTCATCACTCTGCCACTGTATGTGAATGTGGAGTGGGTGACCTCAGATCAATGGATTCCACCAAAGAACAAGACTAACCACAGTTTTAGCACATGTCTGATTTAGCCAATTCAGAAGACAAACGAGCATAATAGGGCTTTAACAAATTGACATGGCAGAGCGGAGTTGCCTTTCTGTGCTCAAGGATAGCAATCAGAAAGTTTGGACAATTGGTGAACCACAGTGTATTGGCCGTTGAATTTTGCCTGAAAAGGAGAATCGACAGTGGGCAGCAGGGCCAGAACCTGGTCCCCTGGACTAAATTGTTGCGGCTCAGCTCACTGGTCAAACAATATTTTCATCCTCACCTGAGAGGATGTTAACCTGTTAGGGCTAGGGGGCAGCATTGACACGGCTGGATAAAAAACATACCCGATTTAATCTGGTTAACACTCCTACCCAGTAACTAGAATATGCATATACTTATTACATATGGATAGAAAACACCCTAAATTTTCTAAAACTGTTTGAATGGTGTCTGTGAGTATAACAGAACTCAAATGGCAGGTCAAAACCTGAGAGATTCCTTTACAGGAAGTGGCCTGTCTGACCATTTGTTGAACTTCTTTTCCATCTCTATCATTTACTAAGGATCTCTGCTCTAACGTGACACTTCCCACGTCGTCCATAGGCGCTCAGAGCCCGGGAAAAAACAGAATGTCGTCATTCCAGCCCCAGGCTGAAACACATTATCGCCTTTCTCAAGTGGCCGATCAAGAGACACTGGCTTATGCGCATGACCCCGACCGCCCCCGCCTTTGGGATTTTTTCCTCTGTTTGCCGAAAAGGAGATTCCCTGTCGGAATATTATCGCTTTTCTACGAGAAAAATGTCGTAAAAATTGATTTTAAACAGCGGTTGACATGCTTCGAAGTACGGTAATGGAATACTTAGAATTTTTGTGTCACGAATTGCGCCATGCGCGTGACACTTCTTTACTATTTCGGATAGTGTCTGGAACGCACGAACAAAACGCCGCTATTCGGATATAACGATGGATTATTTTGGACCAAACCAACATTTGTTATTGAAGTAGCAGTCCTGGGTGTGTATTCTGACGAAGACAACAAAAGGTAATGAAACTTTTATAATAGTAAATATGATTATGGTGAGTGCTAAACTTGCCGGGTGTCTAAATAGCGAGCCCGTGATGCCTGGGCTATGTACTTAGAATATTGCAAAATGTGCTTTCACCAAAAAGCTATTTTAAAATCGGACATATCGAGTGCATAGAGGAGGTCTGTATCTATAATTCTTAAAATAATTGTTATGCTTTTTGTGAACGTTTATCGTGAGTAATTTAGTAAAATTTTAGCGAATTCCCCGGAAGTTTGCGGGGGGTATGCTAGTTCTGAACGTCACATGCTAATGTAAAAAGCTATTTTTTGATATAAATATGAACTTGATTGAACAAAACATGCATGTATTGTATAACATAATGTCCTAGGGTTGTCATCTGATGAAGATCATCAAAGGTGAGTGCTGCATTTAGCTGTCTTCTGGGTTTTGGTGACATTATATGCTGGCTTGAAAAATGGGTGTCTGATTATTTCTGGCTTGGTACTCTGCTGACATAATCTAATGTTTTGCTTTCGTTGTAAAGCCTTTTTGAAATCGGACAGTGTGGTTAGATTAACCTGTTGGGTCTAGGGGGCAGCATTTGCACGTCTGGATAAAAAAAATGTACCCGATTTAATCTGGTTACTAATCCTACCCAGTTACTAGAATATGCATATACTTATTATATATGGATAGAAAACACTCTAAAGTTTCCAAAACTGTTTGAATGGTGTCTGTGAGTATAACAGAACTCATTTGGCAGGCAAAACCCTGAGACATTTTCTGACAGGAAGTGGATACCTGATGTGTTGTATTGACTTTAAACCTCTCCCATTGAAAAACACAGGGGTTTAGGAATATTTTGGCACTTCCTATTGCTTCCACTAGATGTCACCAGCCTTTACAAAGTGTTTTGAGTCTTCTGGAGGGAGATCTGACCGAACAAGAGCCATGGAACGGTGATGTCCCATTAGACACCTGGCGCGCTACTTCATGTTGGGTACCCTCGTTCCAATACGTTATAAAAGGCTATGCATTCGTCCACCTTGAATATTATTCATGTTCTGGTTAAAAAAGGCCCTAATGATTTATGCTATACAACGTTTGACATGTTTGAACGAACGGAAATATATTTTTTCCCCTCGTTCATGACGAGAAGTCCGGCTGGCTTACATCATGTGCTAACGAGACGGAGATTTTTGGACATAAATGATGAGCTTTTTTGAACAAAACTACATTCGTTATGGACCTGTGATACCTGGAAGTGACATCTGATGAAGAGAATCAAAGGTAATGGATTATTTACATAGTATTTTCGATTTTAGATCTCCCCAACATGACGTCTAGTCTGTATCGCAACGCGTATTTTTCTGGGCACAGTGCTCAGATTATTGCAAAGTGTGATTTCCCAGTAAGGTTATTTTTAAATCTGGCAAGTTGATTGCGTTCAAAAGATGTAAATCTATAATTCTTTAAATGACAATATAATATTTTACCAATGTTTTCTAATTTTAATTATTTAATTTGTGACGCTGACTTGACTGCCGGTTATTGGAGGGAAACGATTTCCTCAACATCAATGCCATAGTAAAACGCTGTTTTTGTATATAAATATGAACTTGATAGAACTAAAAATGCATGCATTGTCTAACATAATGTCCTAGGAGTGTCATCTGATGGAGATTGTAAAAGGTTAGTGTATCATTTTAGCTGGTTTTATGGTTTTGGTGACCCTGTCTTTGACTTGACAAAACATTACACACAACTCTTGTAAATGTACTGTCCTAACATACTCTAAATTTATGCTTTCGCCGTAAAACCTTTTTGAAATCGTAAAACGTGGTTAGATTAAGGAGATGTTTATCTTTCAAATGGTGTAACATAGTTGTATTTTTGAAAAATTTGAATTTTGACATTTATTTGGATTCAAATTTGCCGCTCTTGAAATGCACCTGCTGTTGATGGAGTGCACCACAGGTGGCACGCTAGCGTCCCACCTAGCCCCAAGAGGTTAACGAGAGTCTTGTCTTTAAATGGCTGTAAAATAGTCATATGTTTGAGAAATTGAAGTAATAGGATTTTTAAGGTTTTGAAAATCGCGCCACAGGATAGCAGTGGCTGTTACGTAGGTGGGACGAATTCGTCCCGCCTAGCCTAGAGAGGCTAGTTTCCACAAGCTACATACAACCTTTGTCAGAAACCACTAACATATTTGGGGTAGGCTCAACCACCATCCAATCCTCCTTTAATACAGCAAGAGGACCACACATTACGACCAAAAACAAAGTCATTAGGACTGAACCCAGTGCTCTCTTGTGATACTTCTTTAACAGCGAGTAGCAACCAGGGTAACCCCTCTTCTCAGTCACGTTCTCATTCAGTGCAGTACGCACGTAACAGTGACTTCAAAGTCATATAAATGCTCAAGAGCCCCTTGACTCTGCACATAAGCTGGCCTGATTATGTTTTATACACAATTGTTGCAAGACTTGTGCAAATATGTGCGAACTGAAGTTGGAACCCTGATTGCTCTGAATCACCGTAGGTATTCCAAAAATGTATATGAACTGTGACAAAGCCTTCACAACAGACTTAGTGGTAATGTTGCAAAGTGAATAGGCTGCAGGATATCTCATAGCCTGACACATTAGTTAACATGTACGTGCTACCAGCTTTAGAATGGGGTAAGGGTCCAACACAATAAATGATAAATGCTCAAATGGCTGGCCTGTAACAGGAATAGGTTGTAGCGGGACTGGCCTTAATCCGATTAGGCTTCCCAGTGAGCTGACAAACATGGCATGTTTTGATGTTAGCGGAAATGTCTTTCTTTAAAATGAGGCCAATAAAATTAACGCAACATTTGATCATAGGTTTTACTAACCCCTAACTGACCAGAAACGTCA
The DNA here is from genome assembly GCF_965601325.2 of Salmo salar. NCBI lineage: Eukaryota > Metazoa > Chordata > Actinopteri > Salmoniformes > Salmonidae > Salmo > Salmo salar. The sequence goes on along the minus strand of NC_138310.1, from coordinate 39,309,595 downwards.
TGAGCTGTTTTCACAACTATATCCCGAAGCTTAGAAGGAACCACGATCTGAACAATAGCGTCACCCACAACTTTTGCTGTGAGGCGTCCATTTCCTCACCAACATCTGATCTTGTATGTAGTAACACTGGGCAGAACTCCTTACCTCCTCAATCGGAAGTACTTGATCAAATAAACATTAAGGTAGGATCAGCGGACTGCTCCATCACAAGATCACTACGGGACATAGGCAAAGGTAAATAATTTAATGGATTATCAAACTGTTCAGCTATGTGTTGTGTAAATTATTTTTGACCGTAGTGTCAGCATGGCTCAGAGTCACAGCGCATGCAGAGAATACCTCAGGGAATCTCTGTATATTTTCCTCAATATCCCTACATGGGATTATGAGGGTATGGGTATGAGATACATCACGCCAGACATGACTATCATCTAAGTTGTTCCCCAAAATCCCATGAACACCGTCAAGGGGCAGAAAGGGATGCACCCCAAGGGAAACCTCACCTTGCACTAGGTCAGATATAAGTGACGTTGTGCAAGGGTACAGACAATATATTCAAACCTATGCCTTGAATCAGGACACTGGTTCCTGTATCTGTCTCCAGAGAAAAAGGCAGAACAGACTCCAAAACAAACAATTCAGAGACACCAGTGTCTCACAGAATCTTTACTGGCACATCACTTCCCAAAAGTGAAGTATAACCCTCTGAAAAACAGTGAATAATCAGTACTAAAAGGTTTTGACAATTCTTGAGCTTGCACAACAGGATTAACCTCTTGGGTAGGGGGCAGTATTTTCATCTCCGGATGAAAAGCGTGCCCAAAATAAACTGCCTGTTACTCAGGCCCAGAAGCTAGGATATCTACCAATTATATGCATTTGGATAGAAAACTCTAAAGCCTCTAAAACTGTTAAAATGATGTCTGTGAGTATAACAGAACTGATATGGCAGGCAAAACCCCGAGGACAAACCATCCAGGGAAAAAAATTGAGGTCATAGGATTTTCAATTTGTTTTCTATGGGATACCCTTATTATTAGGAACCTGGTTGCAGTTCCTATGGCATCCACTAGATGTCAAGACTTTAGAAATTGTTCAATGTTTTTCTTTTGAGAAATGTAGTGCTATTCATTGTAAGTGTCACTCCAGGTAGACTACTGTGTTGATGTGCGTGAACTGGAGCACGCTTCGCATTGTTTTTATCCGGTATTGGAATTTCTTCGGGATCAGTGTCCCTTCCATGGGACAGTTGAGCTAACATAGTCTAGTGCGATTAGCATGAGGTTGTAAGTAACAAGACAATTTCAAAGGACATAGACATATCTGATATTGGCAGAAAGCTTACATTCTTGTTAATCTAACTGCACTGTCCAATTTACAGTAGCTATTGCAGTGAAAGAATACCATTGCTATTGTTTGAGGAGAGTGCACCATTTTTAACATGAAAGTTATTAATAAACAAATTAGGCACATTTGGGCAGTCTTGATACAACATTTTGAACAGAAATGCAATGATTCATTGGATCAGCCAAACACTTTTTTACATACACTGCTGCCATCTTGTGGCCAAAATATAAAGTGTACGTTGGGTGGAATAATACATTATGGCCTTTCTCTTGCATTTCAAAGATGATGGTACAAAACAAATAGAAAAGAACGGTTGTTTTTCTCTTTGTATTATCATTTAGCAGATCTAATGTGTTATGTTTTCCTATTTCTTTAACATTTGCACAAACTTCAAAGTGTTTCCTTTTAAATGGTACCAAGAATATGCATATCCTTGCTTCAGGGCCTAAGCTACAGGCAGTTAGATTTGGGTATGTCATTTCAGGCGAAAAATTAAAAATTTAAAAAGGGGCGGCATCCTTAAGATATTTGAGTAAAAATCGACTTACGAACACTGTGACATGTGATTGTCTCACCTAGTTATCTTAAGAGCATCTGGATAAGAGCGTCTGCTAAATGACTAAACTGTAAATGTAAAAATGTGATTAAACACTTTATTGAGAGTTTCCATCAGCGCTCAGCGACTTCCAAGATAATCTTAATTTGGGCTTTTTTCATGGAGCCCAATAAAAATTCTCTGAAATGGTGGTGTGTTTTGTGTGATGTCTGCCACACCACTGGGCTGTTTAAGGGAGATTCCAGAATATAGCTGAGCATTGATAGAATGCCCCAAACATGTCCGTAGGTGGCCTTAGACTTCTCACTCAATGGTGGGTTGCCACATACACACTCTCTTCTTACTTTCTCTCTCTCTCGTTCTCTCTCTTTCTTCATCTCTCTTCCTCATCTCATTTCTCTCCCATACACACAAAAAAATCTGTATTTTGTAGCCATTGATTCAGTAATAATCCACATGAAGTCTGTATTGTTAATAGAAAAAGCCAAACTTTTTAAGTGTATTCAATACTGGATAGACAATGGTTTCACTGATAATCTTAAAACTGGACAGCATTAATGTTGATTGGGGACAATAACATTGGAGGCTTGTTTTTCCATTAACATTTAAAAGCAACTGTAATTTAGAAGTACAGAGCATTCGGAAAGAATTCAGAACCCTTGACTTTTTCCGCATTTTGTTACATTCAACATTGTTCTAAAATTGATTAAATCGTTTTTTCCCCCTCATCAATTCACACTATAGCCCATAATGACAAAGCAGAACCACCTTATTTACCTAGGTATTCACACCATTTGCTATGAAACTCGAAATTGAGCTCAGGTGAATCCTGTTTCCATTGATCATCCTTGAAATGTACAGTACCAGTCAAAAGTTTGGACACACCTACTCATTCAAGGGTTTTTCTTTATTTGTACTATTTTCTACATTGTAGAATAATAGTGAAGACGTCAAACTATGAAATACTCCATATGGAATCATGTAGAAAGCAAAAATGGTTAAACAAAACTAAATATATTTTATATTTGAGATTCTTCAAAGTAGCCACCCTTTGCTTTGATGACAGTTTTTCACACTTTTAGCATTCTCTCAACCAGATTCATGAGGTAGTCACCTGGAATGCATTTCAATTAACAGGTGTGCCTTGTTAATTTGTGAAATGTCTTTCCTTTTTAATGTGTTTGAGCCAATCAGTTATGTTCTGACAAGGTAGGGGTGGTATATTGAAGTCGGTCTTTCACCAAATAGGGCTAAGTCCATTCTATGGCAAGAACAGCTCAAAAAAAGCAAAGAGAAACATCCATCATTACTTTAAGACATGAAGTTTAATCAATGTGGAAAGTTTCAAGAACTTTGAAAGTTTCTTCATTGCATTCGCAAAAAACAACAAGCGCTATGATGAAACTGACTATCATGAGGACCGCCACAGGAAAGGAAGACCCAGAGTTACCTCTACTGCAGAGGATAAGTTCATTAGATTTTCCAGGCTCAGAAATTGCAGCCCAAATAAATGCTTCACATAGTTCAAGGAACAGACACATCTCAACATCAACTGTTCAGAGGAGACTGCATGAATCAGCCCTTCATAGTTTAATTGCTGCAAAGAAATCACTACTAAAGGTCACCAATAAGAATAAGAAACTTTCTTAGGCCAAGAAACATGAGAAATGGACAATAGACGGGTGGAAATCTGTCCTTTGGTCTGATGGTTTTGAGATTTTTGGTTCCAACCGCCGTGTCTTTGTGAGACGCAGAGTAGGTGAATGGATGATCTCAGCATGTGTGGTTCCCACCATGAAGCATGGAGGCGGAGGTGTGATGTGTGGGGGTGCATTACTCTGTCTGTGAGTTGTTTAGAATTCAAGGCACACTTAACCATTATGGCTACCACAGCATTCTATAGCGATACGCCATCCCATCTGGTTTGCGCTTAGTGGGACTATCATTTGTTTTTCAACAGGACAATGACCCAACACACCTCCAGGCTGTGTAAGGGAGACCTTCCAGAAGGACAACCATCTCTGCAGCACTCCTTCAAATCAGGCCTTTATGGTGGAGGGGTCAGACGGAAGCCACTTCTCAGTAAATGGCACATGACAGCCCACTTGGAGTTTGCCAGAAGACTCGCAGACCATGAGAAACAAGATTCTCTGTGATGAAACCAAGATTGAACTCTTTGGCCTGAATGTCAAGTGTCACGTCTGGAGGAAACCTGGCACCATCTCTACGGTGAAGCATGGTAGTGGCAGCATCATGCTGTGGGGATGTTTTTCAGCGGCAGGGACTGGAAGACTAGTCAGTTATCGAGGGAAAAATGAACGGAGCAATGTACAGAGAGATCCTTGATGAAAACCTGCTCCAGAGCACTTAGGACCTCAGACTGTGGCAAAGGTTCACCTTCCAACAGGACAACGACCCTATGCTCACAGCCAAGACAAAGCAGGAGTGGCTTCGGGACAAGTCTCTGAATGTCCTTGATTGTCCCGGCCAGAGCCCGGACTTGAAACCGACCTCTGGATAGACCTGAAAATAGTTGTGCAGTGACGCTTCCCATCCAACCTGACAGAGATTGAGAGGATCTGCAGAGAAGAATGGGAGAAACTCCCCAAATACAGGTGTGCCAAGCTTTTAGCGTCATACCCAAGCAGACTCAAGGCTGTAATCGCTGCCAAAGGTGCTTCAACAAAGTACTGAGTAAATGGTCTGAATATTTATGTAAATGTGATATTTCAGTTTTTTATTTTTAATACATTTGCAAACATTTCTAAAAACCTGTTTTTGCTTTGACATTATGGGGTATTGTTTTAGATTGATGAGGGGAATATACTGTCTATTTTTTAAATCCATTTTAGAATAAGGCTGTAATGTAACAAAATGTGGAAAGAGTCAAGGGTTCTGAATACTTTCCGAATGCACTGTATATAAGGCCATCAACTGGAGTCATTATTAATTATCTGAAGGGCTATAGACTGTAGACATTTACAGAATTGTTACCTGGAGGAAAATCGGGGAGGTTTCAATTTAAGACTGGGGGAGGGTTTAGTATTTTCTTTTTAATCAGTCCAGGGGAGGATCATGTAATTTGTAATTGATTACAGTTCAATATTTCTCAGTGTATTAGAATTAGTTGCTTATTAGGCTATATATCAAGCAATGTGTTCCTGATGCCGCCAGTCGTCTCTGATTCTCAGCTGGGCGCGCAATATCAAGTGGGCTATTTAGTGTGGTCTCTATCAAATGATCCATAACCTTTAGGCTTCTAAGTGCATGCTCGAGAAGCACAGAGCAAAGGTATATTTCTAAGATAGCTGCTGAAATGGTGTAAACACAACTAGGCAGCATTACAGACTGCAATGGATATTCCAACCCTGAGCCTTGGCCTCCTCTGTTCTTGCTGAATAAACACGTTTTTCTGTGCTACCAAACCAATGGCTGTGTTGTATAGGCCTATGGCAGCAGTTCTGGAGTCAAAGGCTTCTTCTGAAAATAATTGTTTATTTGGCCTAGTCCAAAAAACGCATTATATTGCACGGGGACTAACCTATAGCCTATGTTCTGTTCAGTTTGAGAAGGAGAGCGCAAAGATGAGGCCTGAATGACGACTTTGGTAGCTTGCTACAATAAAAAAAAATCTTAAAAACGATATGGTTCTTGCACATGATCTATTTATCAGAGTTATTGACCTCACAATAAACCAGATTCGGGTAAATTACATTGTGGTGCTGAAACTTGATGCAGCAGCCGTGGCACAATCAATTGGAAATTGATTTCAGCACCAGTTCATGGTGCTGAAACCATGGAGCTGAAGTAGGCAAATTCAAGTAAGCATAATTAATTTCAACCGTCTTCATTTGAATTAGACTTTACTACCAATAACTGGCTTTGTGTTGAAGCCTATTTCTTCCTATTTAGAAATAAGATATAGGCCTACCTGTTTGACAGACGAAATTAGGCTACATACTCTAAAATGTAGGGGTTCACCTGGAGTTCTTCAAAGATCCTCAAAGAACCTTAGGGTTCTTGACAATGAAAAACAGCCCCAAAAGGTTCTTTAAAGAACTTCTTAGGAGGTTGGATTCACCGAGGAACCCCCATTGTTGCAGGAGTTCTTCGGGGAACTTCGCAAATGCAACTGAAAATGCTTGTGCCAACAGTTAAAAAGTTGAGTTGATGTTTGGCTCTGAATATGTATCGAAATAATTTATTTAACAATATAAAATACAAATTAATAATGAAGACAATTATGGTCTTCTGTGAACAGCTTCCATAATGTTAGCTGTCACTTTAGCTAACGTTAACTACTTTAGTTCAGAAGAATGAATGTACATTTTAGAAAGCCGGGGTTGACAGTTGTATGAGCTACAGAAGCTAGCTAGTTAACGTTAGCCAAATTTATGTCCTAACTAGGCACAACTAGGTTTGTATTATTTACTGAACTATATTCTGTCCCATATTGTATATCGTTTCCATAAAGCCAACATGGCTTCACACTCATTGACATAAGTTTCCAATCTAGAGCAGTTGTCTCACTTTTGTGAGAATGAACTAGCTAGCTTCATTGACGTTAGCCAGCTAACTACCTACCTACCTACCTACCTACCTACCTACCTACCTACCGAGGGACATCTGTCCAGACAAGATGTCACAACTAACTGAATCAGTCAATGGAGGGCTTCCTCTTTATATAGCCTGCTACAATATGCACTACTATTATGAACTCACAAGGGGGCATAACATTACATGTACAATACTATCCCATTTTGGAAATGTTACATGTATGCCCCATTGTGGAGGGAAAATAATAGCTTAGATGGTAGCTAAAGATGGGATTCAAATGCATATTGGTGTTAATACAGTGACTAGACTACCTCTTTTGTATAAATGCATGCCCGGTATTGCCACGCAGCAAAATGTCGCGTATAATCTTTAAAGTCAGCCTGATAAAATATTGAACAATTTGTCACAAAAATAGCTTAAAATTTGATATTAGGCCTGTATGGCAGTACTTTTACTGTATGACAGTACTGTATTGGCTAGTGATTTCTTCAATATGTTCTTCTATTTTGCATTCAATTAAATGTCGATGTATTTTATCTTTCAGTATTTATTTAATATATTTTTTACTAATAACTAAATCTCCATTCTCCTTTTCTAAGGAATCATGGCATGGGATGAAAAAAAATTATAAAATAAAAATTAAAGACAACCAAGTTTTCAATCATCAGAGCTAAGTTTACACAGAAAAAGGGTTCTGATGGGAATGCAGGCCCAGCATCAAAGACAGCCAAGGTTTGTGGCTAACCTTACCCCTACTCGTAAACCTAACCGTAATTCTAGCAAGTGTTTGTGTACAATATATGCGACTATCCAATGAAGTGGGAACATTCTTTAAAAATCAAAAGCTTTACCTGTGCATATGTGTGTTTGTGTCATAGGTGACTAATGGCACGCATGATGTGGAGCTACTTGGGGGCGTGTCTGCTATATAATTTTTTAACCAAGTAAATAAGTCATAATTGTCAACATATTCTCATTGGATCATGAATTTGAAACAAACTCTCACTTGTCTTATTCTGACAAAATTGACTGGTATTGCACTAATCTTTAGCTGAAGTCGTGAGTGCGACTCCCAATCGTATGTTTACCAAAGTTGACTGACTGAAATTGAACTTGCGATGTGCCTTGAGCAAGGCACTTAACCCTAATTGCTCCTGCAATTCGCTCTGTATAAGAGCATCTGCTAAATGACTAAAATGTTTCCAAAGTGAAATGAAATGGCAGTACTTCGGGCCTCTCCATGATAGCCAAATAATGACAACTGTGCTGGTGTTTGTTGCCAAAATACTTAAGACCTCTGTGCATAAGGTCACACGTTAGAACAGCATTTCCAGAACACACTAACACTCCCAGATCCACATTCCAACGGAAGCTAACTGTTTGAGGCTAATTTGAAACCTTTCACTAAAACTTCAAGAAAGGTACTCTGTGGGGTGAGAAAGTCAGGCAATTATTTGATGGATCCACACACACACACACACACACACACACACACACACACACACACACACACACACACACACACGGTGTCCGACAGCAGAAGTAGAGAAAGTTTCCATGTTTGACCACCCTCAGATGAAGTGTTGGTTTCCTTGTGCTGTGTATGTGTGTGTCCTATTCAAACCATTAATCTGTCATTCAGTAGGAAAGTGATGTGTCTATATGTGGATAATAAGCCCCTTTAGGGTTCACAGCGCTCCTTCCACAGACCAGAAACTAGTATTCACCGTCTGATAATACACAGTTCAATCACAGTTCATTGTCTTGATTTCCTTTCCTCTTGATGAGATTGTCCTCAATTTTTTTTTATTTATCATGTAGTGTATCTTAATTTGGTTCCTCAGTTGCCATGGCAGTAATGTGGGTTTGATTATGGAACTCCTGTTCTTACGATGGAATCTGCTTCCTGTGCCATTGGAAAAGCTTTCAGAGCCCACATCAAGCCTTAAAACAAGCATCCTAGCCTTCCAAGTACAACCTGGTTCCCCTGTTTCAAAGGCCTGTACACTACCTCATGTTTCACCATTTAAATGTCTTTAAGTTGCCAATTTCTCTTCACATGAAGCACTTCAGCTGCTTTTAGGCGCTCCCTCTCCCTTTTTCTTTCTCTCACTCAGTGTTTCCTCCTTTCTCCACAAAGTGCTCAGCTAATTGAGGTCTGTTGAGTTTTTATTAGGGGGAACATTTAGCATTTTCATTGCCTTCCTTTTCAGTCACCCCCCCCCCTCTTGTCTCTCTCGCTTTCTCTCTCTCTCTCTCTGAACAGATTACTAACAGTCTGACTTCAGGCTTTGGTTCATTCCTCTGGCTTTGTCATTCTATCGTTCTTTTTCTGTGCCCCTGGTTTGCAATATGACAGAAGCAGCCCAAGGTCGAACAGGAAGGCCCTCCCCTCATTATGTTGGTGTTACGCCCCTGAAAAAGGGGAGAAATAATCACGAGAGTGATACGGTATTGTTTCCTCAATGAGAACTTTTACTGTAATCATTTTACCAAAGTAACACATTTTACAAAAGTAACACATTTTACAAAACAACAGATCTACAGGAAAGAGCTAGTGTTGTAGGGTACAAGGCTTATTCAAGTCACAACAGTATACTCTGTAATTCACTGAAACATACACTAATTTCAATATAACCGTCAAGCACAAAGCTTTACCTCAGTAAACCATAACTCAATTTATCAACAGTCAATAAAGTGTTTGAAAAACCCTTACACAAATAACACCGCAAAATATCTTATTAGCAACGCACATGTTCATTCACGATCGACATAAAATGGCAGCTACTCTCAGTACAAAGCTAGCCTTAGCTGCAACCGAGCAGGGCTCATATTACTCTGCAAACTTAACTCTAACTTCCTCAAGATGTTACTAAGACACCCCTTAAACACTCTTGACATGTTAGCGAGTTATTACATTTAAATGACTCTGTTTTATCATCAATAACGTACCTGAAAAAGGGGAGAAATAATCACGAGAGTGATACGGTATTGTTTCCTCAATGAGAACTTTTACTGTAATGAGGAAAAGACCGCGATTTCCCCGCGAACTTGGGTGGAGACCAGAGCAATCGATCTCAGGCTCATAGATTAAAGAGCATTTAGTAGATCACAGATGAACACTTTTCCCCTTCAATTAAGCACCACAAAATAAAGTAATCAATATAACATTTACACATTCCTTTTACAATTCTTACCCTTTGTACACTTGATGGATTTTAACTTTTTAACACAATTATATGAATGTTATCCATCTCTATCAACTAATACAGAATGCATGATATTTTTAACCTTAGATGTTTTATATCCTCACATACTATGAACTTACTAATACTTTTTAATGTATAACAGGCTATGAGTATTTCCTTTAACCTGTCACACTCTCCCCGAAAAAATAAATGTTGTCCCAACATTACCAACATTGTCTTCTTCAACAGTCTGTCTGCACTGGACCTAGGAAATCCTCTTCTCTAAGGTAGTACTTGAGCAGAGGTCAAGGGTCACAGTTCAAATATAACTAACAAGTTATTTTCACAGTCCATATCTGTTGACCAGCTGTATAAACAGTCCATAAGCAGTCTTTTCTCATACAATTGATTAACGGTCCATCAATTTTAATGATCTATATGCATAGTCTGCAAATTGTCTCTTGTGACAGTCTGTGAAATCAGTCAGTAGTCCATGGTCAAACATGTCAACTCTGTAGCCTCATGTTTGCTGAAGCCCATACATGTAAGGTGGCTGAAAGTAACATTACTGTAGTGATGGCAGCCATGGAACCATTCCTGGTGCAGAGTAGACAGGGAACAACTGTGGCTGGATACTGTAGCAGGAAGGGATACCAAGCTGATCATAGGTGATACGTCTTGGAGGGTGTCTCTCTCTTTGTGGCAGCTGGTAGGCTGGTTCCTCAGGTTCAGCAGCAGCAGTTAATGAAGGAAAGGCACTTGGTGGACGATCATCAGGCACATTTTCAGCAGGCAAGTTCATCTCCTCAGCAGGCAGGTCTTTAACTGTTGTTGTCTCCTCCAGCCGCTTTTCAACCAGAGGCTGTGCTGGTTGCGTATCAGGGACTGGCACTGCAACTGTCTGTTTCACTGGTGGGGGCCTGTGTTCCCACTCTCTTGCTGGTTCAGCATCCCTCTCCTCAGGTACTGTAGGAGATGTGGGAACCTGTAGCGGCTCATGATGAAGGTTATATTCATCCCCGCTGTCTTCATCAGAATCTAGAGGCTCTGATTCAGGCTGATGTCTCCTTTTTTTCTGACTTTTGTCATCTTTGGTCATTTCTGGTTGTGTCTCAAAATGTAAGTGGTCACAGGACATGAGCAGGTTTCTGTGCAGGACCTTGGAGCGTCCCCTACCCTTTTCTGGTCTCAATTCAAAAATCGGCAGGTCTGAACCCATTTGTCTCACTACTGTGTGAATTGTATCTTCCCAATAGTTACGGAGTTTTCCTGGTCCTCCTCTTGGTGTCAGGTTTTTAATCAGAACTCGCTCGCCAGGCTGTAGCACTGAACTCCTAACTTTAGTGTCATAGTACTTCTTACTTCTTTCAGCGGCTTTCTGAGCATTTTCACTTGCAATGGCGTATGCTTCTTCCATCCCTCGTTTCCAGTTCTCCACGTAGTCTCATTGGTTACTGGAACCTGCCTCTGTTCACAATCCAAAGAGCATATCAACTGGAAGCCTGGGTGATCTCCCAAACAGAAGATAAAATGGTGAATAGCCAGTCACTTCGCAACGGGTGCAGTTATAGGCATAAACCAGTTTGTTCAGAGACTCCTTCCAGTTTGACTTTTGTGTCTCAGTTAGTGTCTTTAACATTTGCAACACTGTTCTGTTCATGCGTTCCACTTGACCGTTCCCCATCGGGTGATAGGGTGTTGTTCTGGACCCCGCCATGCCACTGAGTTTCTTTAACTGATGGAACAACTGATTTTCAAATTCTCCCCCTTGGTCATGGTGGATGCGGGACGGGAACCCGAACTTCAGGGCAAAGTCATTGAAGATGAGATTTGCAGCAGTTTTACCTGACTTTGATGTGGTGGCGTAGGCTTGAGTGAAATGTGTAAAATGATCAACAATCATGAGGATGTACTCATATCCCCCTTTGCATCTGTCGAGATGAAGGAAGTCTATACATACCAGTTCAAATGGCTGTGTTGTCACAATGTTTGTCAGAGGAGCTCTTGTTTCATGGGCTGGCTTTTTCTGCTTGACACAGCTACAAGTTTTAGTCACATAGTGCTCGATGTCAGCTTGCATATATGGCCAGAAGAAGCGGTCACTTACTAGTGATACAGTGCGGTCAGTACCTTGGTGTCCCACGTTATTGTGCAACTCTTCCATTACTTTACCTTTGTACTGCTCTGGTAGAACTAACTGCTTGCGGGCTGTAGTGATTCTGTACAGAATGCCATCACTGTCTATTGTCAATTTGTCCCATTCCCTGAATAGGCATTTTGTCTTTGGACTGCATTCCTTTTGCTCTTTAACTGGCGGTTTGGAACCAGACAGTTTGAAATTGAGCACAGGACGGATGACCGGATCAGATTCTTGTGCTTCTCTTATCCCATCTTTTGGGATCGAGCTGATTGTTGCAGTGGTTGTCTCACCTTCAGCTGATACTGACATAGATGCAGCTGAAAGTGACCAATGTACAACAGCCTCTTTCTGTACCTCAACTGCTTGTATCGTGGCGGCAATGGTGTCTGGTGGAAGCTCCTCAGAACATTCTTCCATCAGTGACTCTACATCCAGTGGCATCCTTGACAAAGCATCTGCATCACCGTTCTCTTTGCCTGGCCTGTACTTTATTGTAAAGTGGAAATCAGCCAATTCTGCAACCCACCTGGAAGTGGTTGCGTTCAGTTTTGCAGTAGACAGAATGTAGCTGAGCGGGTTGTTATCGCTGTATACAGTGAAGGTCGGAGCATAGTACAAATAATCACGGAACTTATCAGTGATTGGCCATTTTAGAGCTAGAAATTCTAGCTTGCCCGAGTGGTAGTGATAGTTCTTCTCAGCTGCTGTTAAGGTTCGAGAGCCATAAGCAATGACCCTAAGCTTCCCATCTTGCTTTTGATACAGAACTGCTCCCAAGCCTTGGTGTGACGCATCAGTGTGTACAACAAATGGCTGAGTTAAATCAGGGAAACCTAAGACTGGTGGGTGAAGCAAACACTCAATCAGCTGTTCAAGTGCCTGTTGATGCTGGTCAGTCCACAGGATTGGCTTGTTTGAGGGCACCACATTACTTACTTTCTTTGTTTTTGTTTTCCGTGGGTGGTGAGGTAATTTCTCTGAATCTGCTTTCAGGAGGTCATACAGGCAGCTGGCCCTCCTAGAAAAGTCTTTGATGTACTGTCTGTAGTAGGTGAGTAAACCAAGCATTTTTCTGAGCTGGCCCACAGTCTCTGGTCTGATTTCTTTCAATGCTCTTACTGCTTCAAAATCGGCTGGGTCAACTCGGCTGCCCTCTGCAGACACTATTCTGCCCAAATAACGGACCTGGGGTTTAAAGAGATCACACTTACTTGGTTTGAGTTTAATGCCATACTCTCTGAGACGCTGCAAAACTTTTCGCACATCATTCACATGGCTGTCGCATGTTTTACTGAAAACTAACGTGTCGTCCAGATAAGGAATGCAGATGTTATCCTGGAGCCCTTCCAAACACTCCTCCGTACACCGCTGAAAAGCTGCAGGAGCGTTCATGAGGCCGAATGGCATACGTATCCACTCATAGAGTCCCCATGGGGTCACAAATGCTGTCAGTGGTCTGCTTTCTTCAGAGATGAACCCCTGGTGATACGCTTTTCCCTGGTCTAAGAGGGAGAACCAGGAATTACCACCTAAACTGTCCATGATGTCTTGGACCCGAGGGATAGGCTGGCGGTCGGGATGTGTCTTTCTGTTCAGGTCTCTGTAATCTATACACAACCGGAGGGTCCCGTCCTTCTTCCGAACGCACACGACAGGTGAAGAATATGAAGAGTTTGACTTCCTAACCCAGCCCTGGGCTATGAGGTCATAAAGGTAACCCTTCATCTCCTGATACAGTGGCCTGGGCACTGACATGTATGTGCGCTTGACTGGTTCAGAGTCCTTTACAGAAATAGTCATTTTCAATCGTTCAATACAGCCAATGTCATTGTCTGATCAGGAGAAGGAGTGACACTCTTCTCTAAGCATTTGCCTAACAACCTCTCGCTGCTCTTCGGTGAGGTGATTTAAACCTACTGGTGGATCCCACTGTTCAGTAGCAGTACATGGGGTTTGAACGCTTGTGTGATTCACTGTGGCTGGGGTGACAGTTTTTTCAAAGACCTGGGCAGGTAACACAGTCATAATGGTTTGTACTGTACCAATTATTGTGCGTCCTAGCAGGGCAATGTCGTGGTCAGTGGGGTTAGAGACATCAAGCATGACAACTGGGAAAACACCTTTCCTGACTCTGACTAGTGTGTCAAAGAACTCAAGGTCGTCTGGCCACTGCGGGTTCAGGTCTGGCTGGAAAAGCATTGTCATGTCCTCTTTGAAAGGCTGGGAAGCTACACGGCACTCAATCTGAATGCTACTGTGTTTTGGTACAGCAACCTTCTCTTTCTTGGTTTTCACTGCATATTCATCTGTCTGTTCTGCGCTAACAGCCTGTATAAAAGGTCTCACCTTGTTTCTTTTGAGGCTTGGGAAAGCTGTTTTTACTGTACTGTATTGTTTAGTCTTGTCGGTCATTGTCAGGATGTGCTCGATAACATTGAAACCTATGATGGGATGAGATAGGTGACAGCCTTTCATTACTAGCACTGGGATGATCAGTTCCTTTGTTTGGTCAGTTTCAGAGGCTCGCCGAAAAGTTGTTTCAATCCATCCCAGGTACGGCATTTCAGTCCCATTTGCTGCAGTCAACCTTAGACCATCAGGTGAGTCCAGGATTTCTGAAACATCTCTGAGCCTTGCGTTTGGGAGAGATTCCTCTTTCCATCGTTCATCAATGACCGATACCTGAGAGCCTGTGTCCCATAGAGCTTGGAGGTGGTGGCGATTCAAGTGACACTCAATAAGGCACTGTCTGCCGACTAGCGAGGTGACCTTACGGGGGTGGCAACCTTGAGCTAGGGATGGTAAAGAGTGGGCATTTTCCTCTGTGCAGGAAAACCTTTCACTGGTAGAGTCAATTTTCAGGTGAGTGCATTGTTTCTTATGTTTAGTCCAATGTTGGTTTTGACATACTTTGGAACAGTACAGTGTCTCTTTACATGATGAACATTGTTTCAGGTTCTCAAATGAATCTTCTCTGGCACAATTTGCACATTTCTGGGACTTTTTGGTAGCTACAGTTAACACTTGTCCCTCAGCGGTAACCCTTCCCCGTTTAAAGGGGCCTCTCTTGATGGTCTGACTCCCCGGATTTTACATCCCACTTGAAAATGTTCTCCACTCCCACATCGGAAGCAGTGTGTGCAGCGTGCATCTGTTCTGGCCTGCTGGCAGACAAAACACCTCCTTGGAGCTTGAGCAGAACGGTTGGTATACAGGTTAGGTGCATATTGATGCTGCGCAGGGTCAGGTGCTTGGGGCTGACTGTAGTTGCTGTAATAGTTCTGCTGGGAAACAGGTGGCTGGGGGTCCCTATCTGGCCTCCTAACTGGAGGTGGGGCATAGGCACAAGGCGGTGACTGAAACATAGGCTGCTGTAATGTCTGCTTAATCTGAGCAATCTCTGCACTGAGACCTTTTAGAGAAGCTACACCTGTCTTAAGTTCAGCTAACTCTGTTAACAGTTCTGCGGGTATCTTAGCTTTGGCTTCCTTCACAGGACTCTTTGCAGATGGCGTATCTTCTAACTGGACTACACTTACCATTGTAGCAGGCTGTGGGGAATTAAACCGCCTTTTGTTTCGTCTTTCTATCTCATTAGCACAAGCAATGTTAAGCTTCTCTAGCAAAACCTCATCTGATGTTTCGCTATCTAGCAGGAGAGGCTGCATGTCTATCCTGATACGGTCACTCTGGAGACCTGTAAGGACTGTGTGTAAACACATGCGCTGGACTAGAGCAGGGTCATACTTAAGCCCTGATTCTGACTCCTGGGATGCAAACAGTACTTTCTGCCTCAAATCTAAGACGCGCATCAGGAAGCTTTGAGGGGTCTCCTTGCTATGCTGTGCTTCTGAAGCTAGCTGTTTGTAAAGCTCTGTTGCACTCTTCTCTTGGAAGTGGGAATGCAGGATACATCTAAGTGTGGGAAGAGTTAGCTGGGGTTTACCCTCCAAGTAGCTGCGTAGCCGTGAGCTTGGAGAAATAGCCCTGACTACTGCGTCTACTATTTCTACCTCAGGATAGCCTCTGTTAAGTCCATTCTCGATCTGATGGGCAAGGCTGGAAAAAATCTGTTTATCTTTCTGGCCCGGTTCACCTATCTGACCAGAAATGTTAAACTCTTTGCGCCAGTATGAGCTGGGCTGTGCACTGGGTGAGAGCGGCACGCTCACCTGAAGATTAGCATGGGTTTGGGGCTGACGCAGAGAATCACTGGCTTTGGCTGCAGTAATCTGCTCAGTTCCCACCCCTTGTTGTGGGGTTGCAGTTCTCAGTTCCTCTATTCTGTGATGTGTTCCGGCTGTTTCAATATCATGGTCAGTTTGCCCTGTTTTGTTATCTACGCCACTGATCATCTCTGTCATTTTGTCTTTAAGTAGCAACAATTCCGACATGCCGCCATCTTCTAACTCTGCAACTTCCTCTCTTTCAAGGAACATCATAATGTGAGTAATCAATGATATGTGGGATTTGTCTTGAACATCTCTTCTCTGTTCACCTGAGATGTCAAGGAAATCACATATCTCTAGTAACTTGTCTTTAGTCAGGGTGTGCAATTCTCCTACTACCTCTTCCTGTAGTTCTTCCAAGGCGGTCGTCATGTTGACAGAACAGGAGGAACTTTTACTGTGCAGGAGTTGACTCTGAATTAGATGGTCCTTACTGTCTCTGATGGTCGATCAATGGCCTCAGCTGACACGTACTTAACCACCAACTTCCAGCTCTCCTCGAACAGCAACACTTTCCTCACTGCAGCCTGCCTGAGTTGTTATGTGGGGATTTAGCTGGCTCGGAATTCAGCGACCAGGATGTGGAAACTGGACATCTGAGCAGCAATCTCAGCGGAGCCTCCAAAAATGTTACGCCCCTGAAAAAGGGGAGAAATAATCACAAGAGTGATACGGTATTGTTTCCTCAATGAGAACTTTTACTGTAATAATTTTACCAAAGTAACACATTTTACAAAAGTAACACATTTTACAAAACAACAGATCTACAGGAAAGAGCTAGTGTTGTAGGGTACAAGGCTTATTCAAGTCACAACAGTATACTCTGTAATTCACTGAAACATACACTAATTTCAATATAACCGTCAAGCACAAAGCTTTACCTCAGTAAACCATAACTCAATTTATCAACAGTCAATAAAGTGTTTGAAAAACCCTTACACAAATAACACCGCAAAATATCTTATTAGCAACGCACATGTTCATTCACGATCGACATAAAATGGCAGCTACTCTCAGTACAAAGCTAGCCTTAGCTGCAACCGAGCAGGGCTCATATTACTCTGCAAACTTAACTCTAACTTCCTCAAGATGTTACTAAGACACCCCTTAAACACTCTTGACATGTTAGCGAGTTATTACATTTAAATGACTCTGTTTTATCATCAATAACGTACCTGAAAAAGGGGAGAAATAATCACGAGAGTGATACGGTATTGTTTCCTCAATGAGAACTTTTACTGTAATGAGGAAAAGACCGCGATTTCCCCGCGAACTTGGGTGGAGACCAGAGCAATCGATCTCAGGCTCATAGATTAAAGAGCATTTAGTAGATCACAGATGAACACTTTTCCCCTTCAATTAAGCACCACAAAATAAAGTAATCAATATAACATTTACACATTCCTTTTACAATTCTTACCCTTTGTACACTTGATGGATTTTAACTTTTTAACACAATTATATGAATGTTATCCATCTCTATCAACTAATACAGAATGCATGATATTTTTAACCTTAGATGTTTTATATCCTCACATACTATGAACTTACTAATACTTTTTAATGTATAACAGGCTATGAGTATTTCCTTTAACCTGTCACACTCTCCCCGAAAAAATAAATGTTGTCCCAACATTACCAACATTGTCTTCTTCAACAGTCTGTCTGCACTGGACCTAGGAAATCCTCTTCTCTAAGGTAGTACTTGAGCAGAGGTCAAGGGTCACAGTTCAAATATAACTAACAAGTTATTTTCACAGTCCATATCTGTTGACCAGCTGTATAAACAGTCCATAAGCAGTCTTTTCTCATACAATTGATTAACGGTCCATCAATTTTAATGATCTATATGCATAGTCTGCAAATTGTCTCTTGTGACAGTCTGTGAAATCAGTCAGTAGTCCATGGTCAAACATGTCAACTCTGTAGCCTCATGTTTGCTGAAGCCCATACATGTAAGGTGGCTGAAAGTAACATTGCTGTAGTGATGGCAGCCATGGAACCATTCCTGGTGCAGAGTAGACAGGGAACAACTGTGGCTGGATACTGTAGCAGGAAGGGATACCAAGCTGATCATAGGTGATACGTCTTGGAGGGTGTCTCTCTCTTTGTGGCAGCTGGTAGGCTGGTTCCTCAGGTTCAGCAGCAGCAGTTAATGAAGGAAAGGCACTTGGTGGACGATCATCAGGCACATTTTCAGCAGGCAAGTTCATCTCCTCAGCAGGCAGGTCTTTAACTGTTGTTGTCTCCTCCAGCCGCTTTTCAACCAGAGGCTGTGCTGGTTGCGTATCAGGGACTGGCACTGCAACTGTCTGTTTCACTGGTGGGGGCCTGTGTTCCCACTCTCTTGCTGGTTCAGCATCCCTCTCCTCAGGTACTGTAGGAGATGTGGGAACCTGTAGCGGCTCATGATGAAGGTCATATTCATCCCCGCTGTCTTCATCAGAATCTAGAGGCTCTGATTCAGGCTGATGTCTCCTTTTTTTCTGACTTTTGTCATCTTTGGTCATTTCTGGTTGTGTCTCAAAATGTAAGTGGTCACAGGACATGAGCAGGTTTCTGTGCAGGACCTTGGAGCGTCCCCTACCCTTTTCTGGTCTCAATTCAAAAATCGGCAGGTCTGAACCCATTTGTCTCACTACTGTGTGAATTGTATCTTCCCAATAGTTACGGAGTTTTCCTGGTCCTCCTCTTGGTGTCAGGTTTTTAATCAGAACTCGCTCGCCAGGCTGTAGCACTGAACTCCTAACTTTAGTGTCATAGTACTTCTTACTTCTTTCAGCGGCTTTCTGAGCATTTTCACTTGCAATGGCGTATGCTTCTTCCATCCCTCGTTTCCAGTTCTCCACGTAGTCTCATTGGTTACTGGAACCTGCCTCTGTTCACAATCCAAAGAGCATATCAACTGGAAGCCTGGGTGATCTCCCAAACAGAAGATAAAATGGTGAATAGCCAGTCACTTCGCAACGGGTGCAGTTATAGGCATAAACCAGTTTGTTCAGAGACTCCTTCCAGTTTGACTTTTGTGTCTCAGTTAGTGTCTTTAACATTTGCAACACTGTTCTGTTCATGCGTTCCACTTGACCGTTCCCCATCGGGTGATAGGGTGTTGTTCTGGACCCCGCCATGCCACTGAGTTTCTTTAACTGATGGAACAACTGATTTTCAAATTCTCCCCCTTGGTCATGGTGGATGCGGGACGGGAACCCGAACTTCAGGGCAAAGTCATTGAAGATGAGATTTGCAGCAGTTTTACCTGACTTTGATGTGGTGGCGTAGGCTTGAGTGAAATGTGTAAAATGATCAACAATCATGAGGATGTACTCATATCCCCCTTTGCATCTGTCGAGATGAAGGAAGTCTATACATACCAGTTCAAATGGCTGTGTTGTCACAATGTTTGTCAGAGGAGCTCTTGTTTCATGGGCTGGCTTTTTCTGCTTGACACAGCTACAAGTTTTAGTCACATAGTGCTCGATGTCAGCTTGCATATATGGCCAGAAGAAGCGGTCACTTACTAGTGATACAGTGCGGTCAGTACCTTGGTGTCCCACGTTATTGTGCAACTCTTCCATTACTTTACCTTTGTACTGCTCTGGTAGAACTAACTGCTTGCGGGCTGTAGTGATTCTGTACAGAATGCCATCACTGTCTATTGTCAATTTGTCCCATTCCCTGAATAGGCATTTTGTCTTTGGACTGCATTCCTTTTGCTCTTTAACTGGCGGTTTGGAACCAGACAGTTTGAAATTGAGCACAGGACGGATGACCGGATCAGATTCTTGTGCTTCTCTTATCCCATCTTTTGGGATCGAGCTGATTGTTGCAGTGGTTGTCTCACCTTCAGCTGATACTGACATAGATGCAGCTGAAAGTGACCAATGTACAACAGCCTCTTTCTGTACCTCAACTGCTTGTATCGTGGCGGCAATGGTGTCTGGTGGAAGCTCCTCAGAACATTCTTCCATCAGTGACTCTACATCCAGTGGCATCCTTGACAAAGCATCTGCATCACCGTTCTCTTTGCCTGGCCTGTACTTTATTGTAAAGTGGAAATCAGCCAATTCTGCAACCCACCTGGAAGTGGTTGCGTTCAGTTTTGCAGTAGACAGAATGTAGCTGAGCGGGTTGTTATCGCTGTATACAGTGAAGGTCGGAGCATAGTACAAATAATCACGGAACTTATCAGTGATTGGCCATTTTAGAGCTAGAAATTCTAGCTTGCCCGAGTGGTAGTGATAGTTCTTCTCAGCTGCTGTTAAGGTTCGAGAGCCATAAGCAATGACCCTAAGCTTCCCATCTTGCTTTTGATACAGAACTGCTCCCAAGCCTTGGTGTGACGCATCAGTGTGTACAACAAATGGCTGAGTTAAATCAGGGAAACCTAAGACTGGTGGGTGAAGCAAACACTCAATCAGCTGTTCAAGTGCCTGTTGATGCTGGTCAGTCCACAGGATTGGCTTGTTTGAGGGCACCACATTACTTACTTTCTTTGTTTTTGTTTTCCGTGGGTGGTGAGGTAATTTCTCTGAATCTGCTTTCAGGAGGTCATACAGGCAGCTGGCCCTCCTAGAAAAGTCTTTGATGTACTGTCTGTAGTAGGTGAGTAAACCAAGCATTTTTCTGAGCTGGCCCACAGTCTCTGGTCTGATTTCTTTCAATGCTCTTACTGCTTCAAAATCGGCTGGGTCAACTCGGCTGCCCTCTGCAGACACTATTCTGCCCAAATAACGGACCTGGGGTTTAAAGAGATCACACTTACTTGGTTTGAGTTTAATGCCATACTCTCTGAGACGCTGCAAAACTTTTCGCACATCATTCACATGGCTGTCGCATGTTTTACTGAAAACTAACGTGTCGTCCAGATAAGGAATGCAGATGTTATCCTGGAGCCCTTCCAAACACTCCTCCGTACACCGCTGAAAAGCTGCAGGAGCGTTCATGAGGCCGAATGGCATACGTATCCACTCATAGAGTCCCCATGGGGTCACAAATGCTGTCAGTGGTCTGCTTTCTTCAGAGATGAACCCCTGGTGATACGCTTTTCCCTGGTCTAAGAGGGAGAACCAGGAATTACCACCTAAACTGTCCATGATGTCTTGGACCCGAGGGATAGGCTGGCGGTCGGGATGTGTCTTTCTGTTCAGGTCTCTGTAATCTATACACAACCGGAGGGTCCCGTCCTTCTTCCGAACGCACACGACAGGTGAAGAATATGAAGAGTTTGACTTCCTAACCCAGCCCTGGGCTATGAGGTCATAAAGGTAACCCTTCATCTCCTGATACAGTGGCCTGGGCACTGACATGTATGTGCGCTTGACTGGTTCAGAGTCCTTTACAGAAATAGTCATTTTCAATCGTTCAATACAGCCAATGTCATTGTCTGATCAGGAGAAGGAGTGACACTCTTCTCTAAGCATTTGCCTAACAACCTCTCGCTGCTCTTCGGTGAGGTGATTTAAACCTACTGGTGGATCCCACTGTTCAGTAGCAGTACATGGGGTTTGAACGCTTGTGTGATTCACTGTGGCTGGGGTGACAGTTTTTTCAAAGACCTGGGCAGGTAACACAGTCATAATGGTTTGTACTGTACCAATTATTGTGCGTCCTAGCAGGGCAATGTCGTGGTCAGTGGGGTTAGAGACATCAAGCATGACAACTGGGAAAACACCTTTCCTGACTCTGACTAGTGTGTCAAAGAACTCAAGGTCGCCTGGCCACTGCGGGTTCAGGTCTGGCTGGAAAAGCATTGTCATGTCCTCTTTGAAAGGCTGGGAAGCTACACGGCACTCAATCTGAATGCTACTGTGTTTTGGTACAGCAACCTTCTCTTTCTTGGTTTTCACTGCATATTCATCTGTCTGTTCTGCGCTAACAGCCTGTATAAAAGCTCTCACCTTGTTTCTTTTGAGGCTTGGGAAAGCTGTTTTTACTGTACTGTATTGTTTAGTCTTGTCGGTCATGTGTCAGGATGTGCTCGATAACATTGAAACCTATGATGGGATGAGATAGGTGACAGCCTTTCATTACTAGCACTGGGATGATCAGTTCCTTTGTTTGGTCAGTTTCAGAGGCTCGCCGAAAAGTTGTTTCAATCCATCCCAGGTACGGCATTTCAGTCCCATTTGCTGCAGTCAACCTTAGACCATCAGGTGAGTCCAGGATTTCTGAAACATCTCTGAGCCTTGCGTTTGGGAGAGATTCCTCTTTCCATCGTTCATCAATGACCGATACCTGAGAGCCTGTGTCCCATAGAGCTTGGAGGTGGTGGCGATTCAAGTGACACTCAATAAGGCACTGTCTGCCGACTAGCGAGGTGACCTTACGGGGGTGGCAACCTTGAGCTAGGGATGGTAAAGAGTGGGCATTTTCCTCTGTGCAGGAAAACCTTTCACTGGTAGAGTCAATTTTCAGGTGAGTGCATTGTTTCTTATGTTTAGTCCAATGTTGGTTTTGACATACTTTGGAACAGTACAGTGTCTCTTTACATGATGAACATTGTTTCAGGTTCTCAAATGAATCTTCTCTGGCACAATTTGCACATTTCTGGGACTTTTTGGTAGCTACGGTTAACACTTGTCCCTCAGCGGTAACCCTTCCCCGTTTAAAGGGGCCTCTCTTGATGGTCTGACTCCCCGGATTTTACATCCCACTTGAAAATGTTCTCCACTCCCACATCGGAAGCAGTGTGTGCAGCGTGCATCTGTTCTGGCCTGCTGGCAGACAAAACACCTCCTTGGAGCTTGAGCAGAACGGTTGGTATACAGGTTAGGTGCATATTGATGCTACGCAGGGTCAGGTGCTTGGGGCTGACTGTAGTTGCTGTAATAGTTCTGCTGGGAAACAGGTGGCTGGGGGTCCCTATCTGGCCTCCTAACTGGAGGTGGGGCATAGGCACAAGGCGGTGACTGAAACATAGGCTGCTGTAATGTCTGCTTAATCTGAGCAATCTCTGCACTGAGACCTTTTAGAGAAGCTACACCTGTCTTAAGTTCAGCTAACTCTGTTAACAGTTCTGCGGGTATCTTAGCTTTGGCTTCCTTCACAGGACTCTTTGCAGATGGCGTATCTTCTAACTGGACTACACTTACCATTGTAGCAGGCTGTGGGGAATTAAACCGCCTTTTGTTTCGTCTTTCTATCTCATTAGCACAAGCAATGTTAAGCTTCTCTAGCAAAACCTCATCTGATGTTTCGCTATCTAGCAGGAGAGGCTGCATGTCTATCCTGATACTGTCACTCTGGAGACCTGTAAGGACTGTGTGTAAACACATGCGCTGGACTAGAGCAGGGTCATACTTAAGCCCTGATTCTGACTCCTGGGATGCAAACAGTACTTTCTGCCTCAAATCTAAGACGCGCATCAGGAAGCTTTGAGGGGTCTCCTTGCTATGCTGTGCTTCTGAAGCTAGCTGTTTGTAAAGCTCTGTTGCACTCTTCTCTTGGAAGTGGGAATGCAGGATACATCTAAGTGTGGGAAGAGTTAGCTGGGGTTTACCCTCCAAGTAGCTGCGTAGCCGTGAGCCTGGAGAAATAGCCCTGACTACTGCGTCTACTATTTCTACCTCAGGATAGCCTCTGTTAAGTCCATTCTCGATCTGATGGGCAAGGCTGGAAAAAATCTGTTTATCTTTCTGGCCCGGTTCACCTATCTGACCAGAAATTTTAAACTCTTTGCGCCAGTATGAGCTGGGCTGTGCACTGGGTGAGAGCGGCACGCTCACCTGAAGATTAGCATGGGTTTGGGGCTGACACAGAGAATCACTGGCTTTGGCTGCAGTAATCTGCTCAGTTCCCACCCCTTGTTGTGGGGTTGCAGTTCTCAGTTCCTCTATTCTGTGATGTGTTCCGGCTGTTTCAATATCATGGTCAGTTTGCCCTGTTTTGTTATCTACGCCACTGATCATCTCTGTCATTTTGTCTTTAAGTAGCAACAATTCCGACATGCCGCCATCTTCTAACTCTGCAACTTCCTCTCTTTCAAGGAACATCATAATGTGAGTCATCAATGATATGTGGGATTTGTCTTGAACATCTCTTCTCTGTTCACCTGAGATGTCAAGGAAATCACATATCTCTAGTAACTTGTCTTTAGTCAGGGTGTGCAATTCTCCTACTACCTCTTCCTGTAGTTCTTCCAAGGCGGTCGTCATGTTGACAGAACAGGAGGAACTTTTACTGTGCAGGAGTTGACTCTGAATTAGATGGTCCTTACTGTCTCTGATGGTCGATCAATGGCCTCAGCTGACACGTACTTAACCTCTTGGGGCTAGGTGGGACGCTAGCGTGCCACCCGTGGTGCACTCCATCAACAGCAGGTGCATTTCAAGAGCGGCAAATTTGAATCCAAATAAATGTCAAAATTCAAATTTTTCAAAAATACAACTATGTTACACCATTTGAAAGATAAACATCTCCTTAATCTAACCACGTTTTACGATTTCAAAAAGGTTTTACGGCGAAAGCATAAATTTAGAGTATGTTAGGACAGTACATTTACAAGAGTTGTGTGTAATGTTTTGTCAAGTCAAAGACAGGGTCACCAAAACCATAAAACCAGCTAAAATGATGCACTAACCTTTTACAATCTCCATCAGATGACACTCCTAGGACATTATGTTAGACAATGCATGCATTTTTAGTTCTATCAAGTTCATATTTATATACAAAAACAGCGTTTTACTATGGCATTGATGTTGAGGAAATCGTTTCCCTCCAATAACCGGCAGTCAAGTCAGCGTCAGAAATTAAATAATTAAAATTAGAAAACATTGGTAAAATATTATATTGTCATTTAAAGAATTATAGATTTACATCTCTTGAACGCAATCAACTTGCCAGATTTAAAAATAACCTTACTGGGAAATCACACTTTGCAATAATCTGAGCACTGCGCCCAGAAAAATACGCGTTGCGATACAGACTAGACGTCATGTTGGGGAGATCTAAAATCGAAAATACTATGTAAATAATCCATTACCTTTGATTCTCTTCATCAGATGTCACTTCCAGGTATCACAGGTCCATAACGAATGTAGTTTTGTTCAAAAAAGCTCATCATTTATGTCCAAAAATCTCCGTCTCGTTAGCACATGATGTAAGCCAGCCGGACTTCTCGTCATGAACGAGGGGAAAAAATATATTTCCGTTCGTTCAAACATGTCAAACGTTGTATAGCATAAATCATTAGGGCCTTTTTTAACCAGAACATGAATAATATTCAAGGTGGACGAATGCATACTCTTTTATAACGTATTGGAACGAGGGTACCCAACATGAACTAGCGCGCCAGGTGTCTAATGGGACATCACCGTTCCATGGCTCTTGTTCGGTCAGATCTCCCTCCAGAAGACTCAAAACACTTTGTAAAGGCTGGTGACATCTAGTGGAAGCAATAGGAAGTGCCAAAATATTCCTAAACCCCTGTGTTTTTCAATGGGATAGGTTTAAAGTCAATACAACACATCAGGTATCCACTTCCTGTCAGAAAATGTCTCAGGGTTTTGCCTGCCAAATGAGTTCTGTTATACTCACAGACACCATTCAAACAGTTTTGGAAACTTTAGAGTGTTTTCTATCCATATATAATAAGTATATGCATATTCTAGTTACTGGGTAGGATTAGTAACCAGATTAAATCGGGTACATTTTTTTTATCCAGACGTGCAAATGCTGCCCCCTAGACCCAACAGGTTAACCACCAACTTCCAGCTCTCCTCGAACAGCAACACTTTCCTCACTGCAGCCTGCCTGAGTTGTTATGTGGGGATTTAGCTGGCTCTGAATTCAGCGACCAGGATGTGGAATCTGGACATCTGAGCAGCAATCTCAGCGGAGCCTCCAAAAATGTTACGCCCCTGAAAAAGGGGAGAAATAATCACAAGAGTGATACGGTATTGTTTCCTCAATGAGAACTTTTACTGTAATAATTTTACCAAAGTAACACATTTTACAAAAGTAACACATTTTACAAAACAACAGATCTACAGGAAAGAGCTAGTGTTGTAGGGTACAAGGCTTATTCAAGTCACAACAGTATACTCTGTAATTCACTGAAACATACACTAATTTCAATATAACCGTCAAGCACAAAGCTTTACCTCAGTAAACCATAACTCAATTTATCAACAGTCAATAAAGTGTTTGAAAAACCCTTACACAAATAACACCGCAAAATATCTTATTATCGACATAAAATGGCAGCTACTTTCAGTACAAAGCTAGCCTTAGCTGCAACCAAGCAGGGCTCATATTACTCTGCAAACTTAACTCTAACTTCCTCAAGATGTTACTAAGACACCCCTTAAACACTCTTGACATGTTAGCGAGTTATTACATTTAAATGACTCTGTTTTATCATCAATAACGTACCTGAAAAAGGGGAGAAATAATCACGAGAGTGATACGGTATTGTTTCCTCAATGAGAACTTTTACTGTAATGAGGAAAAGACCGCGATTTCCCCGCGAACTTGGGTGGAGACCAGAGCAATCGATCTCAGTCTCATAGATTAAAGAGCATTTAGTAGATCACAGATTAACACTTTTCCCCTTCAATTAAGCACCACAAAATAAAGTAATCAATATAACATTTACACATTCCTTTTACAATACAATACAACTTTTTAACACAATTATATGAATGTTATCCATCTCTATCAACTAATACAGAATGCATGATATGTTTAACCTTAGATGTTTTAAGATCCTCACATACTATGAACTTACTAATACTTTTTAATGTATAACAGGCTATGAGTATTTCCTTTAACCTGTCACATTGGCAGTCATGACATTGTTGCTCTCTCTATCAATACAATATCACTATTTTCTATCCCTCTGTGCAGGATTGCTAGAGTACTGACTATATGCATTATGCTTTCCCCATTGCTCTTGTCATTGAGTCCCTTGTTCTGATAACCCATAGGCTATATTCATAGAATAGGCTCTATGCATTATACCGCCTCCAACGTTCTAATTTACTTCCGACCAGGTTGATGACTTCCGGAGCGAGTTCTGCTATTGTTTTTATCATTAGCTTACTAGCTATTGTCATGACGTTGGCCTGTGGGTAAGGTTTATGATCCCCCCATAAATACTTTTCTCCCTTCCCCTCTCTCTCTGACCCTATTGAAGGACTGTTGAATAGCCTTTGTTAAATATAGAGAGTTTGGGAACATCAAACCAGTGGGGGGAAAGGAACCATATTTCGGTAATACAACCAGTTGGAAATATGCGTTGGAACTTAATGAGTATGGATGTCAGTTCAGTTGAAATCTGAGACATTATGACTGATGACAGGACGACATAAACTGTACCTGGGAAAGTATACACCCTCTAGTTATCAGATTCACATGGAATTGTTGTGCAATTTAAATGTTTGATATTGAAACTGTTTGTTAGAAGATTAAATGAAATTTTAGCTTCCAAATGAGAGAATTGGGTTTTCATAAGGAAAATGTATTTATAAAGCGCTTCTTTTAAAACTACCTCCATATATATCATCATTAATTTCCACTAGATATACAAATTTTAAAACCAGATCACAGATGTGGATTACATTAGAGACTCCTGTGGTCTCCACAGAGTTGGGTAGGACTGTCTTTAGTTCCTTTGCGCCTTATTTATGGAACAAACTGCAGATCCAACTTAAGTTAGACACTCTGGTGTCCCTTGCCCATTTAAAAAATGTTATGGAGGATCAATATGATGTTGTCTGTGATTGTTTCTGTTGAATTGTGTCTTTGTTTTGTATGTTTGAAATGTTCTTGTCTGTATGCCTAAAACTGTACATGTCAACATGTTTACACAGGGCACAGCCGTAAAAGAGATCCAGGTCTCAGTCTGTTTTCCCTGTTAAAATAAAGATAAAAAAATAAGGAAAGTGCCCTGCTTAATCAGTGGCCCGCCCCTGTGAAGATACATGGGTTATAAACGATGAAACACACCCTTCTCCCTCTCCACTATATAAGCCTTTGACGAAAAGGTAACCAGCCTGTTCCGGGTACGTGAGGTCTGCAGCCTCTGCGTTAAAAGGACTCACATGTCAAGTACAGATCTAAGCCAACCTCAGCGTGAGCTTTGGTTGCGAATGGTATGAACTTTG
Organism: Salmo salar; assembly: GCF_965601325.2. Taxonomy (NCBI): domain Eukaryota; kingdom Metazoa; phylum Chordata; class Actinopteri; order Salmoniformes; family Salmonidae; genus Salmo; species Salmo salar. The sequence goes on along the minus strand of NC_138310.1, from coordinate 39,281,474 downwards.
AACTCTTATTCACTACAGAAGTGATACTTCCTAGCCGTTGAGTTAGCAGCGGCCGCTGTAGACGTGGGCTAGGAAAGGACAGACGACATATCCAGTCTAACACACAACGAAGATACTACAACGTACCCATTTTATCACCATTGACATTCTTCCGAGGACAGGAAGATCGCTGTTGGCCAACACGGCCAGCATCTATGACCAACCTACCGAAGCGCAGCTCAGAGTAAATATTTATTGCATTTTCCTTTTCCAAATGGGCGGTAATTTAGAATGCATACGATACTGTATTTACGATGGCATAGCTGCTTTCTTTGTTCCTCAGTCTTCCCGCTCTTTCATTCAAGCCCAACCCCCTTTCTTTGTGTAACAAGCCTCATACAGGTAACATCCACCAGGGACGTTTTCTGTATGACATAATTTGTATTCTGTGTATATGTAATTCTGTGTGATTAGTTTAGGTATTTGGTAAATAAATAATTAAACCCAATTTTGTATTGCAGATTCAACTTGTTAGCCGGGGTTTGTGAAGATAACCAAGAATTTACAACTTTCATATGAGACTGAAAATAAGGTGACGATTAATGTGGACTGCTATTGATGTAAAAGATTACTAGGTCTTTAAGAGTTTATTCGGAAGATAACAGCTCTATAAATGTTCTTCCGTGGTGCCCTGACTTTCTAGTTAATTACATTTACATGATTAGCTCAATCAGGTAATATTAATTACAGAGAAAGGATTTTATAGAATAGCATGTCATATCACTTAATCCGGCATAGCCGAAGACACGACACTATCGTCGATGCATTTCTGACTGAAATAGTTCGCAATGACTACGTTTAAATTACAGCCCCGCGAAGGAGGTGCTAATGAACATTGTTCAGTGCCTCTGTGTTCAGTTTCTTCCAAATGTAATGGTATTGTGAGCTTCCATCATTTCCCGGTCGATATAGAGCTCAGAAAAAGGTGGTTGGTGGCAGTATGTCGTGACAACTTTACTGTCACCAAACACACGAAAGTGACATTGTTGAGGGAAAAATTGGGGGCGCGAATACCTAAAAAAAGGTGTTGTTCCTACTGTCTTCGCGTGGAACTGGCACATTCAAAAGAGACCTGGTGTTTGGGAAAGAAGACTGAAACCTCCTGCTCCGACTGAGGGGGATGAAGAACAAGGTGCGCTGCCTATGGACTGTGCCGTCTCTGATCCAGTCCAGAGCATAGGCCAAGCCAGTGTAAATGTACATGTGTTTATTTGCTAGCAACAAAATAATAATTTGTTCATCTACGACATGTATCAATCATTTGTGTTGTAGTGAATATCAGTTTGTGTGGAGCTTGTATTGGCTTTAATTAGGCAATGAGTAACAGGGGTGGGGGAAATATATATATATATTTTTTTCAACAAATCTATTCTACTGTAGATTTCTTCTCAAGAACATCAATACTTATTTTTCATAAAACCACTAAACTTGGCACCCATGCAGGGGATCCATTAAGGTGCGAGATAGACACTTCTGCAAGTAGTGGTAAAATTATAAGTGGTCAACCTTCTCTCTTATAGTTTTGGAAACCTGTAGATCTTTATACACTGCTCAAAAAAATAAAGGGAACACTTAAACAACACAATGTAACTCCAAGTCAATCACACTTCTGTGAAATCAAACTGTCCACTTAGGAAGCAACACTGATTGACAATAAATTTCACCTGCTGTGGCAAGGGCACGGTGTAAATTATAGGCAATTAGCAAGACACCCCCAATAAAGGAGTGGTTCTGCAGGTGGGGACCACAGACCACTTCTCAGTTCCTATGCTTCCTGGCTGATGTTTTGGTCACTTTTGAATGCTGGCGGTGCTTTCACTCTAGTGGTAGCATGAGACGGAGTCTACAACCCACACAAGTGGCTCAGGTAGTGCAGCTCACCCAGGATGGCACATCAATGCGAGCTGTGGCAAGAAGGTTTGATGTGTCTGTCAGCATAGTGTCCAGAGCATGAAGGCGCTACCAGGAGACAGGCCAGTACATCAGGAGACGTGGAGGAGGCCGTAGGAGGGCAACAACCCAGCAGCAGGACCGCTACCTCTGCCTTTGTGCAAGGAGGAGCAGGAGAAGCACTGCCAGCGCCCTGCAAAATGGCCTCCAGCATGCCATAAATGTGCATGTGTCTGCTCAAACGGTCAGAAACAGACTCCATGAGGGTGGTATGAGGGCCCGACGTCCACAGGTGGGGGTTGTGCTTACAGCCCAACACCGTGCAGGACGTTTGACATTTGCCAGAGAACACCAAGATTGGCAAATTCGCCACTGGCGCCCTGTGCTCTTCACAGATGAAAGCAGGTTCACACTGAGCACGTGACAGACGTGACAGAGTCTGGAGACGCCGTGGAGAACGTTCTGCTGCCTGCAAAATCCTCCAGCATGACCGGTTTGGCGGTGGGTCAGTCATGGTGTGGGGTGGCATTTCTTTGGGGGGCCGCACAGCCCTCCATGTGCTCGCCAGAGGTAGCCTGACTGCCAATAGGTACCGAGATGAGATCCTCAGACCCCTTGTGAGACCATATGCTGGTGCGGTTGGCCCTGGGTTCCTCCTAATGCAAGACAATGCTAGACCTCATGTGGCTGGAGTGTGTCAGCAGTTCCTGCAAGAGGAAGGCATTGATGCTATGGACTGGCCCGCCCGTTCCCCAGACCTGAATCCAATTGAGCACATCTGGGACATCATGTCTCGCTCCATCCACCAACGCCACGTTGCACCACAGACTGTCCAGAAGTTGGCGGATACTTTAGTCCAGGTCTGGGAGGAGATCCCTCAGGAGACCATCCGCCACCTCTCAGGAGAAGGCCCAGGCGTTGTAGGGAGGTCATACAGGCACGTGGAGGCCACACACACTACTGAGCCTCATTTTGACTTGTTTTAAGGACATTACATCAAAGTTGGATCAGCCTGTAGTGTGGTTTTCCACTTTAGCCTCTTGAGCATCTGATCCCGTTAGCGGGATCAAAATCCAGCGAAAAATCATATCGCCAATTAGCATTAAAAAATTATCATAATTTTTTACAAAAATTAAAAATATTTTTTTTTTTTTTTTATAGATACACCTCTCCTGAATCGACCCACGTCGTCCGATTTCAAAAAGGTTTTACAGGAAAAGCAAATCATTAGATTATATTAGATGAGTCCATCGTAAAAAGCAGCTTCATAGCCATTTTCCGACCAACCACTTCCATCACATATTATCAATAAACAGCTAAATGTAGCACTAACCTTTTACAAACTTCATCAGATGGCACCCCTAGGACATCATGTTATACAATGCATGCATTCTTTTGTTCAATAAAGGTCATATTTATATATAAAAACAGCATTTTACATCTCTGTCTGACGTTGACTACCTAATTTCCCCTCAAAAGCGTCCCGGTAAACAATGCTACGTTTCAATAAATTGCTATACTATAACGATTTTTTAAATGTATATTGTCAATCTAACATTTATAGATGAATATCTCTTGAGAACACCCGTCATACCAGATTTTAAATTAACTTTACTGGGTAATCACACTTTGCGATAAAAGGAGATGCGATACTCAGAAAATCAGCTAATATACAGTGCTCGGCGCCATCTTGGATGCAACAGTATGAACCATCTCATCTTCAATAATATTGTCAATAATCGCCTACCTTTAGTTGTCTTCATCAGAAAGCATCCCAGGTCCACAACAGATGTATTTTCGGTCAAAAAGTCCATACTTCACGTTCCATTAGCCTGATGTTGGTAGCGCGTCCTATGGCTCTCTCCAAACGCAGCTCTGCACTTCATACTGAAAGCAATCCTCGCGCATGTAGGTTCGTTCAAACATGTCAAACGTTGTATAAAATAAATGTTCAGGGCCACTAACACCAAGAGAGCCAATAAGATTCGAGGGGGATGATTTCACTGCCTTTAAAACCGTTTCCAAAGGTGGGGGCAGACATGGCCGCCGGCGTCATAATGGTGATGGCCCATCCCCTGTGACCAATTTCAAACTCCTGTCATTCACTGAGTTTTGACTCTATAAGGCTCAAACCACTGTGAAAGGACTGGCGACATCTAGTGGAAGCAATAGGAAGTGCCAAAATATTCCTAAACCCCTGTATTTTTCAATGGGATAGGTTAGAACTCAATACAACACATCAGGTATCCACTTCCTGTCAGAAAATGTCTCAGGGTTTTGCCTGCCAAATGAGTTCTGTTATACTCACAGACACCATTCAAACAGTTTTAGAAACTTTAGAGTGTTTTCTATCCATATATAATAAGTATATGCATGCCCTATCTTCTGAGTTTGATTAGTAGGCCGTTGAAAATGGGAACGATTTTTTTTCAAAATGCGCTGTGGCGCCCCCTATCCTAGGGTATCCTCAAGAGGTTAATGTTGAGTGTGACTCCAAATCCAGACCTCCATGGGTTGATAAATTGATTTTCCATTGATTATTTTTGTGTGATTTTGTTGTCAGCACATTCAACTATGTAAAGAAAAAAAGTATTTAATAAGATTATTTCTTTCATTCAGATCTAGGATGTGTTGTTTAAGTGTTCCCTTTATTTTTTTGAGCAGTATATATCCTTTCAACTAGGATGTCCTCCTGTCGTGTCTTTGGCTATAACGGATTACGTGATATGACATGCTATTCTATAAAATCCTTTCTCTGTAATTAATATCACCTGATTCGCTAATCATGTAAATGTAATTAACTAGAAAGTCGGGACACCACGGAAGAGTGTTTATAGAGCCGTTATCTTCCGAATAAACTCTTAAAGACTTTAATATTTTACATCGATAGCTGTCAATATTAATCCTCATTTTATTTTCAGTCTCATAATAAAAGTTGTAAATTCTTGGTTATCTTCACGAACCCTGGCTAACAAGTTAAATCAGCAATACAAAATTGGGTTTAATTATTTATTTACTAAATACCTAACTAATCACACAGAATTACATATACACAGAATACAAATGATGTCATGCAGAAAACGCCCCTGGTGGACGGAGCCGACATGGCGGCTTGTTACACAAAGAAGGGGGTTGGGCTTGAATGAAAGAGCGGGAAGACTTAGGAACAAAAAACAGCAGCTATGCTATCGTACATACAGAATCTCATGCATTCTAAATTACCGCCCATTTGGAAAAGGAAAATGCAATAAATATTTACTCTGAGCTGCGCTTCGGTAGGTTGGTCGTAGATGCTGGCCGGGTTGGCCAACAGATCTTCCTGTCCTCGGAAGAATGTCAATGGTGGTAAAGTGGATACGTGGTAGTATCTTCGTCTGTGGTAGACTGGATCCGTCGTTTCCGCCGTCCTTTCCTAGCCCACGTCTACAGCGGCCGCTGCTAACTCAACGGCTAGGAAGTATCACTTCTGTAGTGAATAAGTTCAAAGTTCATACCATTCACAACCAAAGCTCACGCCGAGGTTGGCTTAGTTCTGTACTTGACATTTGTGTCCTTATAACGCAGAGGCTGCAGACCTCACGTAGTGGAACCCTGGAGAACATTGGTCATTGTCTTATATAGTGGCGAGGGGAGGAGGGTGTGTTTCATCGTTTATAACCCCTGTCTCTTCACAGGGGCGGGCCACTGATCAAGCAGGGCACTTTCCTTATGAAAACCCAATTCTCTCAATTGGAAGCTAAAATTACATTTAATCTCCTAACACACAATTTCAATATCAAACATTTCAATTGCATAAGAATTCCATGTGACTCTGATAACTAGAGGGTGTATACTTTCCCAGGTTCAGTTTATGTTGTCCTGTCATCAGTCATGTCTCAGATGACAACCGAACTGACAACCATACTCCTTAAGTTCCAAAGCATATTTCCAACTGGTTTTATTACCAAAATATGGTTCCTTTTTCCCATTTGTTTGGGGAAAAGGAACCATTCCGGACTGCGGAGCGTCTCAGGAGGCTCCGGACTGCGGAGCGTCTCAGGAGGCTCCGGACTGGGGAGCGTCGCTGGAGGCTCCGGGATGCAGACCGTCGCTGAAGGCTCTGGCTGCAGACCGTCTCTGAAGACTCTGGGCTGCAGGCCGCCGCTAAAGACTCTGGGCTGCAGGCCGTCGCTGAAGACTCTGGGCTGCAGGCCGTCGCTGAAGACTCTGGGCTACAGGCCGTCGCTGAAGACTCTGGGCTGCAGGCCGTCTCAGGAGGTTCCGGGTTGCAGGCCGTCTCAGGAGGCTCCGGACTGGGGAGCGTCGCTGGAGGCTCGGGACTGGGGAGCGTCGCTGGAGGCTCCGGACTGGGGAGCGTCGCTGCAGGCTCCGGACTGGAGAGCGTCGCTGTAGGTTCCGGACTGGGGACCGTCGCTGCAGGCTCCGTGCCATGGATCAACACTACAGGTTCCACGCCATGGATCATCACTGGAGGCTTTGTGCCATGGATCATCACTGGAGGCTCCGGGCCATGGATTATCACTGGAGGCTTCGTGCCATGGATTATCACTGGAGGCTTCGTGCCATGGATCGTCCCTACAGGCTCCGTGCCATGGATCATCTCTACAGGCTTCTTGCCATGGATTATCCCTACAGGCTCCGGGCCATGGATCATCTCTACAGGCTTCTTGCCATGGATTATCCCTACAGGCTCCGGGCCATGGATCATCACTGGAGGCTTCGTGCCATGGATCATCACTGGAGGTTTTGGACCATGGATCATCACTGGAGGCTTCTCTCGTGGAGCTGGAACGGGTCTCACCGGACTGAGGAGACGTACTGACAGCCTGGTACGTGGAGCAGGCACAGGGCGTACCAGGCTGAATAGACTCACTGGAGGGAGAGTGCGAGGATCAGGCACAGGACGTACTGGGCTGTGGAGGCGCACTGGAGGGAGAGTGCGAGAAGCAGGCATGCCCACACCCTGACCTAACAAAATAGAGAAATAAACCATCTCTCTCAGGTCAGGGCGTGAAAATAAGGGCTATTACATTGCCACCATTCTAGAATATGTCTGTATTCGATCCCCATTGTAAGAACCAAGCTGTAGAATCCCTGGGATCTGAATGTGATCACACTTACACACAGAGTCTTTCTGGGCCATTCACTGGCTGTGCTGCACTCAAGGCCATTGCTCTATATCTGTATTGCCGCCGACACACAGCCTTTTTATGGGGTCTGGAGGGGAGGACGCGATGGGGTTTTACAATCACATCACTGCACTGAATATATCACCAGGAAACAGTCACAGGACTACCAAGCAGGGGAACGGATAAATTGCTTTTTTATTGTCTTTATTGCTAGAAGTTGATGTTCCCTCTTTTTTGAACTTTGTTACAAATAATGCCAAACAAAGTTAATTTTTTTTTGAAGTGAAGATAAATCTATTATTGTATTTGGTGGCTTTACTAGATAATTTGTCCTGAATCAGTTGTTTAAAAATATGCTAATGAAATGTATTGACAACACACATGGTTTGCATAAGATAAGACGGGTGTGTGTAGAAGTGACATTTAATCCATTGATGTTAGATTTCATATCTTTGGTGTTTAAATATTTAATTATGCTATAGGTTAACTCCAGAATACAGCAAGTACAAACGTCCCTACATACACACACATGCATGTACATTGCTATCATGGAGAAGTCACTAACGGACTGTTCTCATGTATAATAAGGGATACCTGGAGAAAATTAGAACTCTCTGAAATGAAAATGGATGGCTCTCCCTTCAGTAAAATGTATTTTTACCCGACCCTCAAACGCTTGAAAAACAAAACAAGTGACCCTCCCCTATACCCAAAATAATAATTGAAATATAGTGGATAGCAGAGGACATGCTTACCATTTACCCTCACTCCTAGGATAGACCAGAGCCTTAGATATGCAGTTTTAGAAACTGTTCTTTGTTTTGTAAGCATTACATGGTAAAGTAGCCAGAAGGTTGTGGATTCGCAGACCACCACAGACAAGGGTAGGGGTGAAAAGATCGCAAATGAATGCAGTGTTTTTATTATAATTATCTTATTTGCGATCTGATAAAAAATTGCCTTTTATAAACCCATTTCATGCAATTCTATGTAATTTTACATGACTGAAGACAAGCAGAATCTTTTTTTAATACCACAACAACAAATGAGCGCATGCTGCAGTGCTGGAGAGGTTGTGATTTCTACACAGGCTGTTGTTAAGAAGCAGAGACAACTTCAGCACTGTTCCAAACTTAGACTATCAACTGTTAAAAACATTGTTCAACTGAAGTATCTGATCATCAATGAATTTGAGAAAAATACATTAGTTTTTTGAACACCGGAGCCACATATCAACAGGAAGGCATATATGCACTTGTAACTATCATTTTCTGATTCATTTTATTCCATGATATTGTTGTGACAAAATAGATTTTTGTTGACTGTGATTAGGGCATGGGAGTATGACAGCATCTGCTAGGCTGAATTAACAAACTAAGCATACATAAATCAACACATGATCCTCAAAACAAAGACGGGCCAGAAGTTAACTCAAAGGCACTGTAGAATTACTGTAGTCATGTTGTTAATGTGCTGTGGTTGATGTTTTGTTGATAGTGACAATCGCACATTACTTCTCAAACAAAGTACATTTTTGTTCTCCTCGGCTATAGAAGGTTGTAGCACAGCCTTAATGTCACAGAGAGAAACCAAAGATATCCCATATGAGTCGAAGTCACGTCTTTCACCAAAGATTTTACAGCTTGTTTCTAACATAAACCATTGTGGACTAAAGCATAGTTATATATCTCTTTATATAATCAGGTCTGTTTGAATTTTTTTTCTAAATCTTAATCTAACGAGGTAGGCCTACGCTTTTAGCCATTTTCTTGAACAAAAGACACAATACCCTCACATACCCCCTCAATTCGAGCTAGGATTTTAACTTAACTCACCAAGCCCTTTACATACTGCTTTACTTTACATGCTACTTTACTCATTTCTTATGCTTATACTGTATTATATTCTACTGTATTTTAGTCAATCCCACTCCGACATTGCACATTTTAATATTTATATATTTCTTAATTCCATTTAACTTTTTGATTTGTGTGTATTGTTGTACATTTTTAGATAATATTGCACTGTTGGAGCTAGAAAGACAAGCAGTTTGCTACACCCGCAATACATCTGGTAAATACACTGTGTGCACAATTATTAGGCAAGTCAGTATTTTGACCATATCATCATTATTATGCATATTTCCCAACTCCAAGCTGTATAAACTGGAATGCTTATTGGATTTAAGCATATCAGGTGATGTGTATTTGTGTAATGAGGGAGTGTGTGGCCTAAGGAGATCAACACCCTATATCAAGGTGTGTATAATTATTAGGCAGCTTCTTTTCCTCAGGCAAAATGGGCCAAAAAAGAGATTTAACTTACTCTGAAAAGTAAAAAATTGTATAAAGTATTTCAGAGGAATGCAGCACTCTTGAAATTGCTAAGATATTGGGGCGTGATCACAGAACCATCAAACGTTTTGTTGCAAATAGTCAACAGGGTCGCAAGAACCATGTTGAGAGAAAAAAGACGCAAATTAACTACCAAAGATTTGAGAAGAATTAAACGTGAAGCTACCAGGAACCCATTATCCTCCAGTGCTGTCATATTCCAGAACTGCAACCTACCTGGAGTGCCCAGAAGTACAAGGTGTTCTGTGCTCAGAGACATGGCCAAGGTAAGGAAGGCTGAAACCCGACCACCACTGAACAAGACACATGAGTTGAAACGTCAGATTTTTCAAAGGTTTTATGGACTGATGAGATGAGAGTGACTCTTGACGGACCAGATGGATGGGCCCGTGGCTGGATCAGTAACGGGCATGGAGCTCCACTTCGACTCAGACGCCAGCAAGGTGGAGGTGGGGTACTGGTATGGGGTGGTATTATTAAAGATGATCTAGTTGGACCTTTTTGGGTTGAAGATGGACTCAAACTCAACTCCCAAACCTACTGCCAGTTTTTAGAAGATACTTTCTTCAAGCAGTGGTACAGGAAGAAGTCTGCATCTTTCAAGAAGACCATGATTTTTATGCAGGACAATGCTCCATCACATGCATTGAAGTACTCCACTGCGTGGCTAGCCAGTAAAGGCCTTAAAGATGAAAGAATAATGACATGGCCCCCTTCCTCACCTGAACTAAACCCTATTGAGAACTTGTGGTCCCTTCTTAAACGGACGATTTACGGTGAAGGAAAACAGTACACCTCTCTAACCAGTGTCTGGGAGGCTGTGATTGCTGCTGCACAAAAAGTTGATCGTCAACAGATCAAGAAACTGACAGACTCCATGGATGGAAGGCTTATGACTGTTATTGAAAAGAAGGGTGGCTATATTGGTCACTGATTTTTTTTTTTATGTCAGAAATGTTTATTTATACATTTTGAGTTGTTTGTTTATTATTCTCACTTTAACAGATGAAAATAAACAAGTGAGATGGGGAATTTATCATTTTTCATTTAGTTGCATAATAATTCTGCACACTAATAGTTGCCCAATAATTGTGCACACATAGATATTCTCCAAAGAAAGCCAAAACCTCACTTTTACTTTCTTAAATATTCAGGTTTGAGGTTTATTAACATTTTGGATTGACTGAGAGCGCTGTAGTTGTTCAATAATACAATTAATCCTCAAACATACAACTTGCCCAATAATTGTGCACACAGTGTATGTGTATGGGATCAATAAAATTTGATTTGATTTGACACTGTGATATTGAAGGAGTACATGGTCACTGAAGGAATTGACTGACAAAATCTATGGACACTAAACTATGGGCTCTATTTTTAACAAACCTAAAACTATGGTAAATATAAGCACTGGCAGTAGCGCTATAGGTTTGATAGGCGCAATGCTGCCAGTGGTGCGAATGGGCTGGGTTTAGATAAATAAACAAATTGTTGATGGGTCAAGGCTTGGCCCCTCACTGGCCAATCAGAACATGCTCCATGGCTAAATATGTGATTGCTTCAAGTTGTGTATTTACAGTCTTTAATGAGAGTCTTATCTTTCAAATGGTGTAAAATAGACGTATGTTTGAAATATTGAAATGATTGCATTTTTTAGGTATTTGTATTTCGCGCCACGACATTCCACTGGCTGTTGAATAGAGTGGGACGCTAACGTCCCACCTGGCCCATAGAAGTTAAACTCTCATTTAGAAGGCTAACATTACATCTTTTCACAAATAGTTTCATATTTACCCATTCATTTTATCCAACATCTGGATGTAAATCTGATAATTGAAAAGTGTACACAAACAGAGATACAGTAATGTGGGTCTCCTATCTTTCATGAGGTCACCAAATGAAACAACTTCGTCATGACTGTCCCTTAAGTGTCCACGGGCCAGTCCCACATTCTCAAAAATTGAAATATTGTTTAATTATTCAAACTTTTGATGTCCAAGGGTCTCTCTGTGTTCCACAGTTTACATTCCAAACTTGAACACTACATAGCATAGAGGCAGCTTATTTTATGACCGTCATAAAACAGCAGACTTTCCGCTCTCCCCCTCTACGAGAGGAGGGCACATTGTAGAGCGGAACCACTGTAACATGATCCTACAGATCGTCACAGGAGTGTTATGATGCTAGCTTATACAATGGATTTTGATGGGGATTTTTTTAAATTGTTACTTAGAGTGCTTCAATAGACTCGTAATTAAATGAATTAGGCCTTCTCAAGTTAGCCAACCTACAGCACCACTGTGCTGTCCATCTCCATGGCTGCCGCTTCATAGTAATGTAAGTTATGTACATTACTAGAATATGGCTTATTGTGAGGTCAATAACTCAGATAAATAGCTTCATTAAGGGCACATTTGTTTTATTAAAACCAATTATAGCAGTAGCAAGTTTACCTACAGTCCTTCTTATCATCTTTGCTCTCCCTCTCAAACTGAACAGGACATCAGTAGGCCTAGTCTGAGCGCAAAGATATTGCATTTTTTGGACAAATACCATTTGTTTTTTGGAAGAAACCTTTGACTCGCCTCCTTAGGCAGCAAAAAATGGTTTACATCAGCTATAGCAAGGCAGGCCAGGGCTCATGATTGGGATAGCCTATCCATTGCAGTGTGTAATGCAGTAAGCCTAGTTTTATGTACACCATCCCAGAAGCTCAGAAACTTAGGAAGGAAGTACATTTTCTTAGAAATATAACTTTTCCCTGTGCTTCTCTGAGCATGCTCTTCATATAGCCCAGGCGCACAGCGTATAATATTATATGACGCTCCCCTGTAAGTCGCTCTGGATAAGAGCGTCTGCTAAATGACTTAAATGTAAATGTAAATGTAAAAATAAAATACTAAACCCTCCCCATGACTGAAATTGAAAAAGCATGACCTTCCCCCATTTTCCTCTGTGTAACAATTGTGTACATTTCGTCAACCTAATCTCCGAGGGTCTAAATGAATCAATTGACTTCAAAGAGTTATCATCACTGCAATCGAACATGACTGAGCTCAGCTCTCTCTCTCGCTCTGTCTGTTTCTGTCTCTCTCACCTTTCTACCCCACCTAATCAGTCTTTCTGTGCCACACATTGTTGAAAGCTATAACGCTTCGCCACATTTCTCCACGTCTCTCCATATAGCGAACACCCAAGCCCAAACGAGGCCTTCTGCATCTGTCACCACCACAAAGGCTGACAACCCCGTGTTAATTGATGCAGTTGGCTTGCCATAATTCACATGATCAATTTTTATAATTTTCTCCTGCTAGATCTGCAAAAGATTAGAAGTAGATAATTCCATTCATAAATCTATTAGCGGGTTGTTATGTACACTGAACAAAAATATAAAACTCAACAATATGTAAAAGATTTTACTGAGTTACAATTCATATAAGGAAAGCAGTCAATTGAAATAAATTAATTCAGCCTTAAAACCTGTTGGGGCTAGGGGGCAGTATTTTCACAGCCGGATAAAAAACTTACCCAATTTAAACTGGTTACTACTCTTACCCAGAAATGAGAATATGCATATAATTAGTAGATTTGGATAGAAAACACTCTAAAGTTTATAAAACTGTTTGAATGGTGTCTGTGGGGATAACAGAACTAATATGGCAGGCCAAAACCTGAGAAGATTCCATGCAGGAAGTGCCCTGTCTGACAATTTGTTGTCCTTCTAGGGCATCTCTATCAAAAATACAGCATCTCTGCTGTAATGTGACATTTTCTAAGGATTCCATTGGCTCTCAGAAGGCGCCAGAAAGTAGAATGAGAGCTCTGCAGTCTCTGGGCGAAAAACAGCAGGAGATTTTGTGAGTGGTCAGGCAGGGAACACTGACACTGGAGCGCGCGTGCACGAGAGGACTCCATGTTTTTCTTTCTCTCTTTGAATGAATACAACGTCGCCCGGTTGGAATATTATCGCTATTTTATGAGAAAAATTGCATAAAAATTGATTTTAAACAGCATTTGACATGCTTCGAAGTATGGTAATGGAATATTTTGAAACTTTTTGTCACGAAATGCGACCGCGCGTCACCCTTCGGATACTGACCTCAACGCACGAACAAAACGGAGCTGTTTCAATATAACTATGGATTATTTCGAACCAAAACAACATTTGTTGTTGAAGTAGAAGTCCTGGGAGTGCATTCTGACGAAGAACAGCAAAGGTAATCCAATTTTACTTATAGTAAATCTGAGTTTGGTGAGGGCCAAACTTGGTGGGTGTCAAAATAGCTAGCCGTGATGGCCGGGCTATCTACTCAGAATATTGCAAAATGTGCTTTCGCCGAAAAGCTATTTTAAAATCTGACACCGCGATTTTATAAAGGAGTTCTGTATCTATAATTCTTAAAATAATTGTTATGTATTTTGTGAATGTTAATCGTGAGTAATTAACCTGTTAGGGCTAGGGGGCAGTATTTACACGGCCGGATAAAAAACGTACCCGATTTAATCTGGTTATTACTACTGCCCAGAAACTAGAATATGCATATAATTATTGGCTTTGGATAGAAAACACTCTAAAGTTTCTAAAACTGTTTGAATGGTGTCTGTGACTATAACAGAACTCATATGGCAGGCAAAAACCTGAGAAGATTCTGTACAGAAAGTGCCCTCTCTGACCATTCCTTGGGCTTCTTGACTCTTTTTATTGAAAACTTAGGATCTTTGCTGTAACGTGACACTTCCTACAGCTCCCATAGGCTCTCAGAACCCGGGAAAAAGCTGAATGATGTCGAGGCAGCCCCTGGCTGAAAAACATTAACGCCTTTGGTAAGTGGTCTATCAGAGGACAATGAGACTGAGGCGCGTGCACGAGGCGACCCCATGTTTTTATTTTCTCTCTCTTTGTACTAAAACACCGATTCCCGGTTGGAATATTATCGCTTTTTTACAAGAAAAATGGCATAAAAATTGATTTTAAACAGCAGTTGACATGCTTCGAAGTACGGTGATGGAAAATTTAGAAATGTTTTGTCACGAAACGCGTCAGGCGCGTCACCCTTCTTTACACTTCGGATAGTGTCTTGAACGCACGAACAAAACAGAGGATATTTGAACATAACTATGGATTATTTTGAACCAAACCAACATTTGTTATTGAAGTAGAAGTCCTGGGAGTGCATTAAGACGAAGAACAGCAAAGGTAATAACATTTTTCTTATAGTAAATCTGACTTTGGTGAGGGCTAAACTTGGTGGGTGTCTAAAAAGCTAGCCCTGTGATGCCGGGCTATCTACTTAGAATATTGCAAAATGTGCTTTCACCGAAAAGCTATTTTAAAATCGGACATAGCGAGTGCATAGAGGAGTTCTGTATCTATAATTCTTAAAATAATTGTTATGTTTTTTGTGAACGTTTATCGTGAGTAATTTAGTAAATTCGCCGGAAGTTTGCGGGGGGTATGCTAGTTCTGAACGTCACATGCTAATGTAAAAAGCTGGTTTTTGATATAAATATGAACTTGATTGAACAAAACATGTATGTATTGTATAACATAATGTCCTAGGCGTGTCATCTGATGAAGATCATCAAAGGTTAGTGCTGCATTTAGCTGTCTTCTGGGTTTTTGTGACATTATATGCTAGCTTGAAAAATGGGTGTCTGATTATATCTGGCTGGGTACTCTGCTGACATAATCTAATGTTTTGCTTTCGTTGTAAAGCCTTTTTGAAATCTTACAGTGTGGTTAGATTAACGAGAGTCTTGTCTTTAAATAGCTGTAAAATAGTCATATGTTTGAGAAATTGAAGTAATAGGATTTTTAAGGTATTTGAAAATCGCGCCACTGGATTACACTGGCTGTTACGTAGGTGGGACGACTACGTCCCGCCTAGCCCATAGAGGTTAACCTGTTAGGGCTAGGGGGCAGTATTGACACGGCTGGATAAAAAACATACCCGATTTAATCTGGTTACCACTCCTACCCAGTAACTAGAATATGCATATACTTATTACATATGGATAGAAAACACCCTAAATTTTCTAAAACTGTTTGAATGGTGTCTGTGAGTATAACAGAACTCAAATGGCAGGTCAAAACCTGAGAGATTCCTTTACAGGAAGTGGCCTGTCTGACCATTTGTTGAACTTCTTTTCCATCTCTATCATTTACTAAGGATCTCTGCTCTAACGTGACACTTCCCACGTCGTCCATAGGCGCTCAGAGCCCGGGAAAAAACAGAATGTCGTCATTCCAGCCCCAGGCTGAAACACATTATCGCCTTTCTCAAGTGGCCGATCAAGGGACACTGGCTTATGCGCGTGACCCCGACCGCCCCCGCCTTTGGGATTTTTTCCTCTGTTTGCCGAAAAGGAGATTCCCTGTCGGAATATTATCGCTTTTCTACGAGAAAAATGTCGTAAAAATTGATTTTAAACAGCGGTTGACATGCTTCGATGTACGGTAATGGAATACTTAGAATTTTATTGTCACGAATTGCGCCATGCGCGCGACACTTCTTTACTATTTCGAATAGTGTCTGGAACGCACGAACAAAACGCCGCTATTCGGATATAACGATGGATTATTTTGGACCAAACCAACATTTGTTATTGAAGTAGCAGTCCTGGGTGTGTATTCTGACGAAGACAACAAAAGGTAATGAAACTTTTATAATAGTAAATATGATTATGGTGAGTGCTAAACTTGCCGGGTGTCTAAATAGCGAGCCCGTGATGCCTGGGCTATGTACTTAGAATATTGCAAAATGTGCTTTCACCAAAAAGCTATTTTAAAATCGGACATATCGAGTGCATAGAGGAGGTCTGTATCTATAATTCTTACAATAATTGTTATGCTTTTTGTGAACGTTTATCGTGAGTAATTTAGTAAAATGTTAGCGAATTCCCCGGAAGTTTGCGGGGGTATGCTAGTTCTGAACGTCACATGCTAATGTAAAAAGCTGGTTTTTGATATAAATATGAACTTGATTGAACAAAACATGCATGTATTGTATAACATAATGTCCTAGGGTTGTCATCTGATGAAGATCATCAAAGGTGAGTGCTGCATTTAGCTGTCTTCTGGGTTTTGGTGACATTATATGCTGGCTTGAAAAATGGGTGTCTGATTATTTCTGGCTTGGTACTCTGCTGACATAATCTAATGTTTTGCTTTCGTTGTAAAGCCTTTTTGAAATCGGACAGTGTGGTTAGATTAACGAGAGTCTTGTCTTTAAATTGCTGTAAAATAGTCATATGTTTGAGAAATTGAAGTAATAGGATTTTTAAGGTTTTGAAAATCGCGCCACAGGATAGCAGTGGCTGTTACGTAGGTGGGACGAATTCGTCCCGCCTAGCCTAGAGAGGTTAAATCGGGTGCGTTTTTTATCCGGCCGTGAAAATACTGCCCCCATCCATAAAAAGTTAACATAATGTCCTAGGAGTGTCATCTGATGAAGATCATCAAAGGTTAGTGCTCCATTTAGCTGTGGTTTTGGTTTTTGTGACATATATGCATGCTTTGAAAATGGCTGTGGGATTATTTTTGTCTATGTACTCTCCTGACATAATCTAATGTTTTGGTTTCGCTGTAAAGCCTTTTTGAAATCGGACAGTGTGGTTAGATTATCGAGAGTCTTGTCTTTAAAATGGTGTAAAATAGTCATATGTTTGAGAAATTGAAGTTACAGCATTTATGAGGTATTTGTATTTCGCGCCACACGATTCCACTGGCTGTTGACGCAAAAGTCCCACCTTGCCCAGGGAGGTTAACCTCTTACATCTAGACGTTCCGCTAGCGGAACACCTGCTCCAATATCCAATGATAGGCGTGGCGCGAATTACAAATTCCTCAAAAATACAAAAACTTCAATTTTTCAAACATATGACTATTTCACAGCATTTTAAAGACAAGACTCTCCTTTATCCTCTCTAGGCTAGGCGGGACGAATTCGTCCCACCTACGTAACAGCCACTGCTATCCTGTGGCGCGATTTTCAAAACCTTAAAAATCCTATTACTTCAATTTCTCAAACATATGACTATTTTACAGCCATTTAAAGACAAGACTCTCGTTAATCTAACCACACTGTCCGATTTCAAAAAGGCTTTACAACGAAAGCAAAACATTAGATTATGTCAGCAGAGTACCAAGCCAGAAATAATCAGACACCCATTTTTCAAGCCAGCATATAATGTCACCAAAACCCAGAAGACAGCTAAATGCAGCACTCACCTTTGATGATCTTCATCAGATGACAACCCTAGGACATTATGTTATACAATACATGCATGTTTTGTTCAATCAAGTTCATATTTATATCAAAAACCAGCTTTTTACATTAGCATGTGACGTTCAGAACTAGCATACCCCCCGCAAACTTCCGGGGAATTCGCTAACATTTTACTAAATTACTCACGATAAACGTTCACAAAAAGCATAACAATTATTTTAAGAATTATAGATACAGACCTCCTCTATGCACTCGATATGTCCGATTTTAAAATAGCTTTTTGGTGAAAGCACATTTTGCAATATTCTAAGTACATAGCCCAGGCATCACGGGCTCGCTATTTAGACACCCGGCAAGTTTAGCACTCACCATAATCATATTTACTATTATAAAAGTTTCATTACCTTTTGTTGTCTTCGTCAGAATACACACCCAGGACTGCTACTTCAATAACAAATGTTGGTTTGGTCCAAAATAATCCATCGTTATATCCGAATAGCGGTGTTTTGTTCGTGCGTTCCAGACACTATCCGAAATAGTAAAGAAGTGTCACGCGCATGGCGCAATTCGTGACAATAAAATTCTAAGTATTCCATTACCGTACTTCGAAGCATGTCAACCGCTGTTTAAAATCAATTTTTACGACATTTTTCTCGTAGAAAAGCGATAATATTCCGACAGGGAATCTCCTTTTCGGCAAACAGAGGAAAAAATCCCAAAGGCGGGGGCGGTCGGGGTCACGCGCATAAGCCAGTGTCCCTTGATCGGCCACTTGAGAAAGGCGATAATGTGTTTCAGCCTGGGGCTGGAATGACGACATTCTGTTTTTTCCCGGGCTCTGAGAGCCTATGGAAGACGTGGGAAGTGTCACGTTAGAGCAGAAATCCTTAGTAAATGATAGAGATGGAAAAGAAGTTCAACAAATGGTCAGACAGGCCACTTCCTGTAAAGGAATCTCTCAGGTTTTGACCTGCCATTTGAGTTCTGTTATACTCACAGACACCATTCAAACAGTTTTAGAAAATTTAGGGTGTTTCCTATCCATATGTAATAAGTATATGCATATTCTAGTTACTGGGTAGGAGTGGTAACCAGATTAAATCGGGTATGTTTTTTATCCAGCCGTGTCAATGCTGCCCCCTAGCCCTAACAGGTTATCTAACCACACTGTCCGATTTCAAAAAGGCTTTACAGCGAAAGCAAAACATTAGATTATGTCAGCAGAGTACCAAGCCAGAAATAATCAGACACCCATTTTTCAAGCTAGCATATAATGTCACAAAAACCCAGAAGACAGCTAAATGCAGCACTAACCTTTGATGATCTTCATCAGATGACACACCTAGGACATTATGTTATACAAAACATGCATTTTTTGTTCAATCAAGTTCATATTTATATCAAAAACCAGCTTTTTACATTAGCATGTGACGTTCAGAAAAAGCATACCCCCCGCAAACTTCCGGGGAATTTACTAACAATTTACTAAATTACTCACGATAAACGTTCACAAAAAGCATAACAATTATTTTAAGAATTATAGATACATTACTCCTCTATGCACTCGATATGTCCGATTTTAAAATAGCTTTTCGGATGAAGCACATTTTGCAATATTCTGAGTAGATAGCCCGGCATCACAGGGCTAGCTATTTAGACACCCGGCAAGTTTAGCCTTCACCAAAATCCCATTTACTATAACAAAAATGGTCTTACCTTTCCTGTTCTTCGTCACAATGCACTCCCAGGACTTCTACTTCAATAACAAATGTTGGTTTGGTCCCAAATAATCCATCGTTATATCCAAACAGCGTCGTTTTGTTCGTGCGTCCCAGACACTATCCGAAATGGTAAATAACGGTCGTGCGCATGGCGCATTTCGTGACAAAAAAATTCTAAATATTCCATTACCGTACTTCGAAGCATGTCAACCGCTGTTTAAAATCAATTTTTATGCCATTATTCTCGTAAAAAAGCGATAATATTCCGTCCGGGAATCTGCAATTAGCTAAACAGCCGAAGGAAAATACTCCACGGGGTCGAATCGGGCACGCGCCTAATTCCATTGTCCTCTGATGGGCCACTTGGAAAAGGCGATAATGTGTTTCAGCCTGAGGCTGCCTCGTCATCGTTCAGGTTTTTCCCGGGCTCTGAGAGCCTATTGGAGCCCTAGGAAATGTCACGTTACAGCTAAGATCCTGACTCTTCAATACACAGAAGCAAGAACAACAACACCTTGTCAGACAGGCCACTTCCTGCATGAAACCTTCTCAGGTTTTTGCCTGCCATAGGAGTTCTGTTATACTCACAGACAACATTCAAACAGTTTTAGAAACTTTAGGGTGTTTTCTATCCAAAGCCAATAATTATATGCATATTCTAGTTAGTGGGCAGGAGTCGTAACCAGATTAAATCGGGTACGTTTTTTATCCGGATGTGAAAATACTGCCCCCTAGCCCAAAGAAGTTAACACACCTGTTCTGTGTAGGCATGAAAATGTACTTTACCCTCAGTTATGGCTCATGTAGAGCTTTCCACATTTATGGGTTATGGGCCAAATCCTAACTTGACTTTGCCACATGTCTATGTGTTGCAACTAGAAACAGATACGCTTTGGCATTGAAATACATATTTGTCAATGTTTTGCAACTTAAAAAAAAAATATATATATATATATTCTGTTTCACCCCTCTGTTCTTCTTGAGATACATACACATCTCAGACTTTTGTGGGAAACATGGATTGATTTACATTGGATACTTCTAGTTGCACGCAACCCAAATATGAACCCTTCGTGTGGGATAGTCAATTTGGTCTGTTATGCCCTCATGAAGCTAGGGTAGAAGTAGATGGAATGCTTGCTTTCCTATTGCCACGTTTCATCTGCCATTCTCTCTCATTCTCTTTCTCTTCCACTTTCTCTCCCTCCTTGTCTCAGCAGCCATGGGCTTTGATAGTGCCTATGGCTGCAGTTTGCTAGGGCAGGCATACAGCAGGCAGCAGATAACAGATTGCAGTAGGCCTGGTTAACAGATCACTAACTGCTCTCTAATTCCAGAGCTGCTAACTGTAACAGGAGACGGTGACCACTTAATGAATTTCACTGTGCCTCCTTCCCCCCCAAAATCAAACCTGAGCTCCGCACATCCACAGAGCCAAAGGGAAGGTGGAAAGTCGACTGTAAGAGACACAGTTAGAGATATATTTAATCACAGGGCAATTACTTACTGTGAGAAAAGCTTTGTTGTTTGCTGTTGTATGGTATTGTGATCTTTCTTTCCTCATTACTTATAATGATGTAGTGAAAAAATACTCACCTGTTCTATTTTCTTCTTTCCGCCAACGGATCACAATTTTACAAGTTATTGTCAAAGCCCTAAACAAAGCAAAAATAAGTTTGACAAATAACGTGTGCTAATATAAATGAGAGGTTTTCACGGTTCTATTTCAGTAGGCTCTGCAGTAGATGCTTAAGCGCGGTAGTTCCTTGCTGTACATTCCCCTGGATCCAGTTACATAGGTTCAAATTGTGCACTTAAAATGTCTCCTGCAACTAGCACCCTGTTTCCATTACTGTGAATGCGAAGCCATATCCGTGTGAGTACCAGAGCACAAGCTGAGGCCATCTTGCTGCTTCATACGGTGTGCAGTTAAGAATGAGACCTATTATGTATAATGAACACCATATTGTGTTTGTGTGTTGTCCACATGTCATTGGGAGCAATTTCCTATAAGAATGCCATAAAATTCCCAACAGGTATCAATTTGCATTTTCAGAATGCACATTTTTTTCCACACAAAATGTAATGGCTTTGATGTGTCCCCTCTTTCTTTCTCTTTGTTCCCTAATTTGCAACTAGTCATTAGGTAATGCTGGACGGTGGTTTGGGGTTAGTGTAACTGCCTGTTAGCCCTTTAACCCCACCTCTCCGCCTTTCCTGCCCATTCATTCAATCACTGTTGTAGTGTAAGATGAAACCAACCTTAATCGTTTAAAGGCCCAATGAAGACGTTTTTATATCAATATCAAATAATTTCTGGGTAAGAATCAAGTCCATTACTGTAGCAGATTCACATTAAAACATTAAAACCTATTTCTCAAGCAAGAATTTTGTTACGACTGTTTGGGAGTGGGGAGGGGACAACTGAAAACTAGCTGTTATAGGCCGAGAGGTTTGGAACTCTCTTTGTTATTGGTCTATTAACCAATTTACCGCATGGTGATGTCACCATGGAAGGCCAAAGTTCCCACTCAGTCAAACCTGCTGATTAGGAGGTCCTGTGTAGAATGTATGTTCAACCAGCAACTATCAAGAAATAACACTGATTTAAAAAATACTAACCCTTGTACAGTGTTCATTTCATAAGCTGTTGTACAATATGATATAAAACACAGGGGAAAAAAATTGACTGCACTGGGCCTTTAAGTAATTGTGCCAGTGTGTTTTTACTTCCACAGACATTACACAGGGCCTATCCTCAGGGCATACAGTCCATAACTTCAGATAGACACAGTCAGTCAGGGGCATGTAACTCCTTCAAAACAGATGTTGCTCATAGCCATGTATGGAAGTAACCATTAACAAGATCACAGGTAAATGCTAATGTGGCTTTCATTTGGAAAATCACACAGAAAATAGAAACAAAAATATGTTAAAGATTTTCAGCATCAGCCATTGTGGCACAAGTGGCATCAATGCCATAGCATTGTTTGAAAAACAGAATTTTTCTTGTGTGTGTATACAATGAAAGTGCTTTTTAGCATTGGTCAACACAACAGTAATAGAAACCCAGTGTAAGTTTTGCCCCATCGTCCTTCATACCGTTACAGCCCACTGGTAAGGAACTAAAAAATAACATTTCACAGTTTCAGTGTGTGACACGGAGCTGTAGCACTGTCACATGATATCTCTGATAGTGAGCAGAGGTGTGCGTGTACTTGTGTGTTTGAGTGGTTTTAAACTATGTCAGGTAGCCATAGGAAGTTAGCTTTCAGGACTGATTTAGAAGATATTATCAACTCGGTGGTTTGAGCCCTAAATGCTGATTGGCTGACAGCCGTGGTATATCAGACCGTGTACCACGAGTGTGACAAAGCATTTATTTTTACTGCTCTAATTACATTGGTAACCAGTTTATAATAGCAATAAGACGCCTCGGGGGTTTGTGGTGTATGGCCAATATACCACGGCTAAGGGCTGTGTCCAGGCACTCCGCGATGCGTTGTGCATAAGAACAGCACTTAGCTGTGGTACATAGGCCATATACCGCACACCTCGTGCCTTATTGCTAAAATATGACACATCCCACTCCTGCCATGCTGTGGTAAGAAGTGAAACAGTGATAGACACAAATTGTGGGGTTTGAAAGTGTGTATGAATCACAACCATGTTTTTAAGAGTGGAAAGATGACCATTCTGCTGTAAGAATAACTAAGTACATATTTGTATCTTTAATCCGCTAAGGTAATTAGCATGTTTCCTATATCAACAATGCTACCTTATGATTATTCATGTAAACCATACTATGCAAATCCGATCCTGTCACTTTTGGATAGTTGTGCAGTGAGGGCAACTGTGAAAGGGTAGGGAGACAAAAAAATGTATTATCACCATGCAATACTATTTATGAAAGCCCATCACCAACAGGTAGCAATGACATTTCGAAATGTTAACCCCTTACACTCGTGGGAATTGGCCTATTTGCATTAGGCTAAATTGATATATTTCTTACACTTTTTCCATATTTCTTCAGTATGTATAACTAATGGTAGCAATTTAAAGGGGACATTTTGGAGATTATGGAAAAATGATTAGACTAAAGGTGAGGACAGAACAGTTCAGATGACATGAGTGAATCCTAACATTACACTGTTGATTTTATGTGCATTTTACACTTACTGAACTATTCGCTGCATTTGCTGATAAGGAAATCTGAAAATACTCTGGAAACATTCAGCAACATGATAAGAATTTTCTTGAAACATTTTGGGTAGGTGCAACATAAGATAAATTACAAGGGTTTGAGTGAGAGGTCTAACTGGTGTTTCCAAGTGGCCACACCTCTCCAAAGTGTGCACAGTTTCCTAAGTAACTTCAATGCACTTTTATGACTCATAGAAAAGTCAACCATGAAGTGCTTTTTTGAGCTCTCCTAGCTGTGCCGTTGAGGAACTAGAGAAAACACACTTGCAGTTGTTTTCTTTGGATCACACCCCTGCCTCCCGCCTTTACTGTTGTTTATGCAATCCAAATACGATCCATTATAAATAGCAATCTGGGTCAGGTGGGCATCATTTGAAAGCCTGTTCTATTGTCAACATGACTAGCTAAACTATAAAATTACAAGACAATTCAGAGAAGTACATCGTAATTTCGGTGCACATAGAATGGAGTTATGAGTTCATTCAGATGTGTGGTCCGCTGCAAATTTTCTTCACAATAGAACAAACAATACTCATTCTGTTCAGGACAACCCAGGGTATAATGCCACATCATATTGTAACTGTACGTCAATCATAGTGATAATAAACATTGACTCTGTATATGACAAGTTTTATGATATGGAAGTGCATATTTGGACTCACGTGTTTGTCTTGCTTGTATGACATCATCAAAGTGGTATTTATTATAATCCTCAGTGTTTTATCTTTCAAAATACATCAAGTCCTCATAATTTACAGCATATCCATCAGTTGGAAAACAAAAAAATGTGTTACCCCCCATCCCAATTAGAGGAGGGATGGGGGTAACTTCTGGTCGCACGTGGTGCTCAAGTTCAGAACGGCTGCAGTCAAAACCCAAAACCCATAAAAACCCATACATGAAGCAGAGACCCTGAGCTCTGACGTTAATGTATAGCCTGTTACTGTACAGCTACTGCGTTCCAATTTAGGTGCTTATCAGTGCCCAAATCTGCCATTTTCAATCCATATACAAGTATGAGTGTAAAGGAGTCCAAGAGATGTATTACCAATGAATTATTCCAAAACCCACAAGCACATTATTACATACTCCATCACACTCAAGTAGATCGATATCATTATGAGGAAAAATACTGTACAACGCCCTCTCTGTGTGTGTCTCAAGAACTAAAGTAATCTGGCAGTATGTCCCGAAGTACAAGTTGACAGAAGAGGATTCATGGAGATTGTATTGTGCACTTGTTTATTATTTATAGTGTTTTATAGTGGTGAGGTGAGGATAAGGTTTAAGATTAGGGCTATAGTCCCGTTGACTCCAGCTTGGACAAATATTGACAACCCAATGGCTCTAATACACAACTACACTTTCCTGAGTCTCGTCATCATTTTTTTTCCCTGTCTGAGTATTTCCATCCCAGAAAAATTCTAGTCATTTTATAGCACCTGAAAGATTGAGACATATTTTGTGTTCAGTCTCGGGTGTCTCTGTGAAATGGCTGCTGACTGCCAGTGAAGGATGACTTTCAGGGGGATTTCCAGCAACTTGAGGTAAAATGGACACTGAGACAGAGCAGGCCTACCAATGGGCCTGGGAGTCAGGCCACGCCTCAGAACACATCCATCTGATGAAAAGAAGGAAAATTATAGGTACCGGTTTATTATACATACCTGTTTCAGCTTCATCAGGGATATATCAGGCATTTCCCAGACATTGTGTGCTCACATTGAGCATCTCCAATCCAAAATTAAATCTAGAATCTGCTTCCTATTTCGCAACAAAGCCTCCTTCACTCATGCCGCCAAACATACCCTTGTAAAACTGACTATCCTACCGATCCTTGACTTTGGCGATGTAATTTACAAAATAGCCCCCAACACTCTACACAGCAAACTGGATGCAGTCTATCACAGTGCCATCCGTTTTGTCACCAAAGCCCCATATACCCACCACTGCGACCTGTATGCTCTCGTTGGTTGGCCCTCACTACTTATCCGTCGCCAAACCCACTGGCTCCTGTCAAGGGTGTGTACGGGAGGCGAAGTCAGGTGCAGGAGAGCAGAGTGTAGTGAACAGGCGCACTTTAATAATTCCGTTCCACAAATGACAGCACATAAAAACAATAACGTGCCAAAAACACGGAACATAGCAAAAGTAAAGCACCCGACAATAATCCACATAACAAACAAACAATTACACACAAAGACATGGAGGGGAACAGAGGACTAAATACATGCAGTAATTATGGAATGAAAACCAGGTGTGTAATGGAACAAGACAAAACCAATGGAATATGAGAAATGGAGCGGCGATGGCTAGAAAGCCAGTGATGTCGATTGCTGAACGCCACCCCGGACGTTCGGTGGAAGTCGTGACCGCTCCAGGTCCTCTATAAGTCTTTGCTATGTAAAGCCCCGCCTTATCTCAGCTCACTGGTCACCATAGCAACACCCACCCGTAGCACGTGCTCCAGAAGGTATATTGCACTGGTCACCCCCAAAGCCAACACTTCCTTTGTCCGCCTTTCCTTCCAGTTCTCTGCTGCCAATAACTTGAACGAATTGCAAAAATATCTGAAGCTGGAGTCTTATTTTTCCCTCTCTAACTTTAAGCATCAGCTGTCTCAGCAGCTTACCGATCACTGTACCTGTACACAGCCAATCTATAAATAGCACACCCGACTACCTCATCCCCATATTATTACTTACCCTCTTGCTCTTTTGCACCCCAGTATCTCTACTTGCACATCATCATCAGCACATCTATCACTCCAGTATTAATGCTAAATTGTAATTATTTTTGCCTCTAGGGCCTATTTATTGCCTAACTCCCTACTCTTCTACATTTGCACACACTGTACTTACATTTTTCTATTTTTCTTTTTTGTTATTAACTGTACATTTGTTTGTGTAACTCTGTTGTTGTTTTTGTGGCACTGCTTTGCTTTATCTTGGCCAGGTCGCAGTTGTAAATGAGAACTTATTCTCAACTGGCCTACCTGGTTACCTGAAATAAAATAAATAAAAAATGAAATATAGTTTCTAGTAATTACTTTAAAGAGTTCAACACACATGGTAACTACCAGATACACATCACATATTACCACAAAACCAACATGGTTACAGTTTTATACATGTATGTGAGAAATTAATATTTTGTGAAAAAAAAGTATCTACATTGGTGTATTCATAGAATGAGGAATTGGCGTGCTCCACTCAAAAGTTTATAGTTATTAAACATATTTGGGCAAAAGATAACAAAGGAAAAGCCCACACTCACTGTTACAGCCTACATTGGTGTATTGACACAGAGAGGACCATAGGTACAAAGGTCACATTGTTATCCAGCATCTATTAGAAGACCAGAGGTTAAATTGTCAATTTTGATTGTTTGCTCATATTCAATATTGTATCCAGAGAGGAATTGAACTGAAGATTCTAAGCACAGTGCAGCCCACACATCTAGGCGTTATTGTATTCATATCTAGGTCAGGGCGGCGAAACCGGGACAACAGAACATCCAGCCAACATACCAAAAGGTTTGATTTGTTTTATATATTTCAGCACGTATTGCTCAGTGGAGCCAGTTTATCTCGCAAAGACAATATATGTGCGTGTTTTCTTTCAGCTAAAGACTTTATCAATGATTGATATGGGTCTCTAAGTGGTAGCAGACCCTAAGATGTTGGAAAAAGGCATAAATTTGATTCTGGCCATTTTACTCATCTTCCCTGTGATTTATGACACTGAAAAGCTGTATGGTGTCTTGATGCGGGATTCAAATGAACGTCAGACTTAGTAAAGGAATGAAATCTTTTCCCTTCCCTCCTCCTATAATTTTCCATAAATTGTCAGTGAGAGCTGGATGCTAAGCAGCACTGAGGGCTGGAAATTAATGTATTTTTTTCTGGCTCCGAGGCTGTCCAGCAGATATTAGCCGTGTAGAAAATGTGCTGAATATTATGGGCCTCCATCACATGGGCCAAGAAAGACAGTTGGTCCAAAACCCAGAGCTGCCGTGAGGCAGCTATCTTTAAAAACCTAGTGCTCCTTGCTAACTCTATAGTAAACGGCAAACCACTGGCCCAGTGAGGCAGCCAGGTTGTCTAGCTTGCTGAATCACAGCTTTAATTAAATGTGACAGGAGACTGTGGGGTCAGCTCTGATCCCAGGGCCAGACTTGAGCAGGCTCACACAGTTCTGTCTCTCCTCTCCCTCATTAGAACAAACTGAGTGCTCCACCGGAGCAGGAAGAGACTGCTGCTTCAATTTGCACCTTTCTAAAACCAGGCGATACTCAGTCCCAGGCTCCTCTCTAAAAAATAAACAATGGCAATTGTTTGAATGGCCTGTGTGTGCACGCATGCGTGAGTGTGTGTTTGTGTGTGAGTGTAAAATCCGAGACTTAGAATATCACAGACAATCAGCACTTGAGAAAAGATAGCTACAATATAAATATATTTATGAACATATAAATGGGATTATGTTTAAGTTATCCACAGCCATAGAGAATAAAACGGAGCCAGGCGTGTATCATTAAAATGCTAACGTTTGGTTCAGATCCTTCACGTACTGTTCAAATGAGCCCTAAAATGTGCTTGACTTGTATTTTTAGCTATAATGAAGCTACCAATGGTGTAAAACGATGTGGGACTTGGGCTAATGAACCAATGCGGGGAAGACAATCAAATGCAATGTGTACCAACTCATTAGCCCTCCCATTCATTATTAGGCTTTTCCTTTTATTTAGACTTTATGCTCTTTGAATTTCTGTATTAGACGAAGCAAACTCTGTCCTGTTGTCGTCCAGATTCATCAAACAACAAGTTTCAACCACATCAGTGGGGGGTGGATTCCCCCGAGGAGCAAAGGGTGAGTGGGATGTAACTCATATGATTGACAACATTTAAAAAAAGGTTCTAACAGTTTATCTTGCGAACAGCAGCGCCTCTTCAACCTCAGGAGGCTGAAGAAATTCGGCTTGTCACCAAAAACACTCACAAACTTTTACAGATGCACAATCGAGAGCATCCTGTCGGGCTGTATCACCGCCTGGTACGGCAGCTGCTCTGCCCATAACCGGAAGGCTCTCCAGAGCGTAGTGAGGTCTGCACAACGCATCACCGGGTGCAAACTACCTGCCCTCCAGGACACCTACACCACCCGATGTCACAGGAAGGTCAAAAAGATCATCAAGGACAGCAACCACCCGAGCCACTGCCTGTTCACCCCGCTATCATCCAGAAGGCGAGGTCAATACAGGTGCATCAAAGCTGGAACCGAGAGACTGAAAAACAGCTTCTATCTCAAGGCCATCAGACTGTTAAACAGCCATCACTAACATTGAGTGGCTGCTGTCAACATACTGACTCAACTCAAGCCACTTTAATAATGGGAAAATTGATGTAATCACTAGCCACTTTATATTATTTATATTATATAATGTTTACATAACCTACATTATTCATCTCATATGTATATACTGTACACTATACCATCTACTGCATCTTGCCATCTTGATGTAATTAAATGTATCACTAGCCACTTTAAACAATGCCACTTTATATAATGTTTTCATAACCTACATTACTCATCTCATATGTATATACTGTACTCTATACCATCTACTGCATCATGCCATCCTGATGTAATGTATCACTAGCCACCTTAAACAATGCCGCTTTATATGTTTTCATACACTACATTACTCATCTCATATGTTTATACTGTACTCCATACCATCTACTGCATCTTGCCTATGCCGTTCGGCCATCACTCATTTATATATTTTTATGTACATATTCGTATTCATTCCTTTACACTTGTGTGTACAAGGTAGTTGTTGTGGAATTGTTAGGTTATATTACTTGTTAGATATTACTGCATGGTCGGAACTAGAAGCACAAGCATTTCGCTACACTTGCATTAACACCTGCTAGCCATGTGTATCTGACAAATACATTTGATTAGAATATTTTTTTTTAAAACTCAGGAACATACTGTAATTCATACAGTTTAAAAAACGGTTTCATCTGAAAAATAACATTAGATTTCCTCCCTATTTGCCTGATTTCTGGCCCTGCCGTACTGCTGACACCAAGAGAGAGGGACGTGTCAGCAGTATGGTAGGGCCAGCAACAACAAAAAGCTGAAAAAGCTTAGTGATATGGCCATGGCTTTGGCAGAGCTGTCATGGAGCGGGCCATTGTTCTAACTGTTTGTGTGTGTGCGCGTGTGTGTGTGTGTGTGAGATATGCAAAGTGATATGGCTATGGCTGGTAGCTTTGGCAGGCGACTTTCATAGAAGAGCCAGCACATCCAGCGACATTAATCAAATGTGAAGGTGTCTATGGGCCAGATAAAACAGAGTTAAGTGCAGCCATTACATGATAAACACCAGCACAGGTCTTTTGATTCACTAGAACAACTTTCAGTATTATTTATTTTGTCAGTACAGAGTATGCTATTGCTCTATACACAAACATATGAATTCCACTGAGTACGTGACTACGTTTCTTCGCATAGCAAGCTTAGAGCAGGAGCACATTGGAGGTGTACATTTCCACATGGTCATGGTTGGATCTGTATATCAGAGGAAGCTGGTGGGAGGATCTATAGGAGGATGGGCTCATTGTAATGGCTGGAATGGCATCAATGGAACGGTACCAAACACATCAAACACATGGAAACATGTGTTTGACTCCGTTACACTGATTCGAGCCATTACATTGAGCCCGTCCTCTTATAGCTCCTCCAACCAGCCTCCTCTGTTGTACATGTATCTCCGCAACATTTCTGTATTACACATGCTTTAGGGAGATGGGTTTAGACAGCTGTCTCATGCTCATTGTCCTTCGTTAAGAGGTCTAATTTGTTTAATCGCTTTGTCTTCCAGCCTCTTCCGCCTGTTGGGTTGAAAGAATCATCTCGCTGGCGTCCATATTTGTGCCATCTGTGCGAAGAAGAGCTGGGTGGATGTGGGTAGCACAACACACACACACACACGCACACACATTTACACGCACACACACATCATGTGAGGCATGCCTGTCTCAGCCAATCTTATTCCAGCTGAGCACCAAACCACAATGAAAGAGATTATGCCATTTTAAGATGGAGTAAATACCAGACTCCCTCGTCAAGCTCAAGCCATGGCTAGGGAATATGACAATATAAAGACTACAGAAACAAAGATTAAAATGTGAACAGAATCTAAATAGAGAGACACAGAGATGATTTTCTAGCTAGCACAACAGTAAAGGATGAGGCCAAGTGCCTCTGGGATCATTTAAAATTATAGGTCAGTATTGGTCGACATATTTGAATTTAACAACAGGTGATCTAATAAAATAAGTGTAATGAAAGACCCAATGTTGGCTGGATGATTAGAATAGGCTGCCTTGTCAACAGTACGTAAGTTGATACATTTCACGCTTTGCAGACCATTTCCATTCATTACCCTGTACTTTCTCCACTAACATCAAGGCGGTGACCCGATCCTGTAGGTTCATGCTCTACAACATTCGCAGAGTACGACCCTGCCTCACACAGGAAGCGGCGCAGGTCCTAATCCAGGCACTTGTCATCTCCCGTCTGGATTACTGCAACTCGCTGTTGGCTGGGCTCCCTGCCTGTGCCATTAAACCCCTACAACTCATCCAGAACGCCGCAGCCCGTCTGGTGTTCAACCTTCCCAAGTTCTCTCACGTCACCCCGCTCCTCCGCTCTCTCCACTGGCTTTCAGTTGAAGCTCGCATCCGCTACAAGACCATGGTGATTGCCTACGGAGCTGTGAAGGGAACGGCACCTCCATACCTTCAGGCTCTGATCAGGCCCTACACCCAAACAAGGGCACTGCGTTCATCCACCACTGGCCTGCTGGCCCCCCTACCTCTGAGGAAGCACAGTTCCCGCTCAGCCCAGTCAAAACTGTCCTCTGCTCTGGCACCCCAATGGTGGAACAAGCTCCCTCACGACGCCAGGACAGCGGAGTCAATCACCACCTTCCGGAGACACCTGAAACCCCCCCTCTTTAAGGAATACCTAGGATAGGATAAAGTAATCATTCTAACCCCCCCCCCCCCCCGTTAAAAGATTTAGATGCACTATTGTAAAGTGGTTGTTCCACTGGATATCATAAGGTGAATGCACCATTTTGTAAGTCGCTCTGGATAAGAGCGTCTGCTAAATGACTTAAATGTAAATGTAATGTAAATGTTTCTATTTTCTACATTGTAGAAAACTATGAAATAACACATGGAATCATGTAGTAACCAAGAAAGTGTTCATCAAATCAAAGTTGCCACCCTTTGCCTTGATGACAGCATTGCACACTCTTGGAATTCTGTCAACCAGCTTCTTGAGGTAGTCACCTGGAATGCATTTCAATTAAAAGGTGTGCCTTGTTAAAAGTTCATTTGTGAAATGAATGCGTATGAGCCAATCAGTTGTGTTGTGACAAGGTAGGGTTGGTATACAGAAGATAGCCCTATTTGGTAAAAGACCAAGTCCATATTATGGCAAGAACAGCTCAAATAAGCAAAGAGAAACGGCAGTCTATCATTACTTTAAGACATGAAGGTCAGTCAATGCAGAACATTAAGAACTTTTAAAGTTTCTTCAAGAGCTGTCACAAAAACCATCAAGAGCCATGATGAAACTGGCTCTCATGAGGACCGCCACAGGAAAGGAAGACCCAGAGGTACCTCTGCTGCAGAGGATAGGTTCATTGGAGTTACCAGCCTCAGAAATTGCAGCCCAAATAAATGCTTCACAGAGTTCAAGTAACAGACACATCTCAACATCAACTGTTCAGAGGAGAATGTGTGAATCAGGCCTTCAGGGTCGAATTGCTGCAAAGAAACCACTACTAAAGGACACTAATAATAAGAAGAGACTTGCTTGGGCCAAGAATTATTGGCTCTCGAGTTGTGCAGTGGTCTAAGGCACTGCATCTCAGTAAAAGGAGTGTCACTACAGTCCCTGGTTTGAATCCAGGCTGTATCACGTCCGACCGTGATTGAGAGTCCCATAGGGCGGCGCACAATTGGAAAAGGAAAGGGGGATACCTAGTCAGTTGTCCAACTGAATGTATTCAACTGAAATGCATCTTCCGCAGTTAACCTAACCCCTCTGAATCAGCTGCCTTAATTGACATCCATGTCTTCAGCACCCGGGGAACAGTGGGTTAACTGCCTTGCTCAGTGGCAGAACGACAGATGCTTACTTTGTCAGCTCGGGGATTCGATCCAGCAACCTGGATGGCCCAGCGTTTTCCGGGTTTGGCCGGTGTAGGTCGTCATTGTAAATAAGAACTTGTCCTTAACTGATTTGCCTAGTTAAATAAAGGATAAAGAAAAAAAAGAAAAAAAGGAAAAAGAAACACGAGCAATGGACATTAAACCGGTGAAATCTGTCCTTTGGTCTGATGCAGGTATTCCCAAACTGGGGTACGTGTACCACTCTTGCATAGACATTTACAATCAAAACATGACAATTTGAAAAATAAGCCACAGGAGTGTTTTGAGCGAGAATAAAGACAACTTTCGAGTAGTAAGACGTATAAAAGCAACAGGTACCATTAATAAGAAGGGGCAAGAAGCGTCTTATATGGTGAGCTACCGAGTGGCTAGGACAGGCAAGCCCCATACCATTGTGGAGGACTTAATTCTTCCTGCTGCCTTCGCATATGGCTGGGGCAATGCTGGGGGAAAAGGCCCAATAAACTATACAGACAATGCCTTCATGGAACAACACTGTTTCATGACACATCGGTGACATGGCAGGAGACGTTTTGAAACAATTACTGCTTCGCATACAAGCCAATGAATTATATGCGCTAACTTGTTATGGATAGGGGGCAGTATTTTCACGGCCGTATAAAAAAACATACCCGATTTAATCTGATTATTACTCCTGCCCAGAAACTAGAATATGCATATAATTATTAGCTTTGGATAGAAAACACTCCAAAGTTTCTAAAACTGTTTGAATGGTGTCTGTGAGTATAACAGAACTCACTTGGCAGGCCAAAACCTGAGAAGATTCCAAACAGGAAGCGCCCTCTCTGACTATTTCTTGGCCTTCTTGATCATCTCTATCCAAAACAGGGGATCTCTGCTGTAACGTGACATTTTCTAACGCTCCAATAGGCTCTCAGAAGGCGCCAGAACGTTGAATGATGACTTTGCAGGCCAGGGCTGAAAAACAGTAGCGCATTTGGATAGTGGTCGATCTGAGAACAATGAGACTGGGGGCACGTGCACGAGACGACTCCATGTTTTTATTTCTTCATCTTTGAACGAAAACAGGGTTTCCCGGTCGGAATATTATCGTTTTTTTTACGAGAAAAATCTCATAAAAATTGATTTTAAACAGCGTTTGACATGCTTCGAAGTACGGTAATGGAATATTTTGAAAAAAAAAATTTCACGAAACGCGCCGGGCGCATCACCCTTCTTTACCCTTCGGATAGTGTCTTGAACGCACGAACAAAACGCCGCTATTTGGATATAACTATGGATTATTTGGAACCAAACCAACATTTGTTATTGAAGTAGAAGTCCTGGGAGTGCATTCTGACAAAGAACAGCAAAGGTAATCCAATTTTTCTTATAGTAAATCTGAGTTTGGTGAGTACCAAACTTGGTGGGTGTCAAAATAGCTAGCCATGATGGCCAGCCTATCTACTCAGAATATTGCAAAATGTGCTTTCACCGAAAAGCTATTTTAAAATCGGACACCGCGATTGCATAAAGGAGTTCTGTATCTATAATTCTTTAAATAATTGTTATGTTTTTTGTGAACGTTTATCGTGAGTAATTTAGGAAATTCACAGGAAGTGTTCGATGGGAATGCTAGTTCTGAACGTCACATGCGAATGTAAAAAGCTGGTTTTTGATATAAATATGAACTTGATTGAACAAAACATGCATGTATTGTATAACATAATGTCCTAGGAGTGTCATCTGATGAAGATCATCAAAGGTTACTGCTGCATTTAGCTGTGGTTTTGTTTTTTGTGACATTATATGCTAGCTTGAGAAATGGGTGTGTGATTATTTCTGGCTTGGTACTCTCCTGACATAATCTAATGTTTTGCTTTCGTTGTAAAGCCTTTTTGAAATCGGACAGTGTGGTTAGATAAAGGAGAGTCTTGTCTTTAAAATGGTGTAAAATAGTCATATGTTTGAAAAATTTAAGTTTTCGGATTTTCTAGGAGTTTGTATTTCGTGCCACGCCCATCATTGGATATTGGAGCAGGTGTTCCGCTAACGGAACGTCTAGATGTAAGAGGTTAAAGAGAGAAATTGCGGCCCTTCACACCTGTAGCCTGTTGTTCTTAGCATAGCACCCCGTTTATTGCAAAATGTGATTTCCCAGTAAAGTTATTTTGAGATCTGGCCATTCGGTAGCAATTACGAGATGATAATATATTATTCTTTGAATGACAATATTATAATTTACCAATGTTTTCGAATAGTAATTTTGTTATGTTCACCGGAAGCATTTCAGAGAAGAAAAAAATCGGAATTTTACGCTACTGTAAAATGCTGTTTTTGGATATAAATATGAACTTGATGGAACAAAAAATGCATGTATTGTATAACATAATGTCCTAGGAGTGTCATTTGATGGAGATTGACAAAAGTTAGTGCATAATTCAAGCTGGTTTCTGCTTTTGGTGACGCCTGACCTTGAATTGAAAATGGATGTTTGTACTTTTGTGGCTATGTACTGTCCTAACATAATCTAACTTTATGCTTTTGCCGTAAAGCCTCTTTGAAAATCGAACAATGTGGTTAGATTAAGGAGATGTTTATCATTTAACCTGTTAGGGCTAGGGGGCAGCATTTGCATGTCTGGATAAAAAAAATGTACCCGATTTAATCTGGTTACTAATCCTACCCAGTAACTAGAATATGCATATACTTATTATATATGGATAGAAAACACTCTAAAGTTTCTAAAACTGTTTGAATGGTGAGTATAACAGAACTCATTTGGCAGGCAAAACCCTGAGACATTTTCTGACAGGAAGTGGATACCTGATGTGTTGTATTACCTTTAAACCTATCCCATTGAAAAACACAGGGGCTGAGGAATATTTTGGCACTTCCTATTGCTTCCACTAGATGTCACCAGCCTTTACAAAGTGTTTTGAGTCTTCTGGAGGGAGATCTGACCGAACAAGAGCCATGGAACGATGATGGCCCATTAGACACCTGGCGCGCGAGTTCATGTTGGGTACCCTCGTTCCAATACGTTATAAAAGAGTATGCATTCGTCCGTCTTGAATATTATTCATGTTCTGGTTAAAAAAGGCCCTAATGATTTATGCTATACAACGTTTGACATGTTTGAATGAACGTAAATATATTTTTTCCCCTCGTTCATGACGAGAAGTCCGGCTGGCTTAGATCATGTGCTAACAAGACGGAGATTTTTGGACATAAATGATGAGCTTTTTTGAACAAAACTACATTCGTTATGGACCTGTGATACCTGGAAGTGACATCTGATGAAGAGAATCAAAGGTAATGGATTATTTACATAGTATTTTCGATTTTAGATCTCCCCAACATGACGTCTAGTCTGTATCGCAACGCGTATTTTTCTGGGCGCAGTGCTCAGATTATTGCAAAGTGTGATTTCCCAGTAAGGTTATTTTTAAATCTGGCAAGTTGATTGCGTTCAAGAGATGTAAATCTATAATTCTTTAAATGACAATATAATATTTTACCAATGTTTTCTAATTTTAATTATTTAATTTGTGACGCTGACTTGACTGCCGGTTATTGGAGGGAAACGATTTCCTCAACATCAATGCCATAGTAAAACGCTGTTTTTGGATATAAATATGAACTTGATAGAACTAAAAATGCATGCATTGTCTAACATAATGTCCTAGGAGTGTCATCTGATGGAGATTGTAAAAGGTTAGTGCATCATTTTAGCTGGTTTTATGGTTTTGGTGACCCTGTCTTTGAATCGACAAAACATTACACACAACTCTTGTAAATGCACTGTCCTAACATACTCTAAATTTATGCTTTCGCCGTAAAACCTTTTTGAAATCGTAAAACGTGGTTAGATTAAGGAGATGTTTATCTTTCAAAGGGTGTAAAATAGTTGTATGTTTGAAAAATTTGAATTTTGACATTTATTTGGATTCAAATTTGCCGCTCTTGAAATGCACCTGCTGTTGATGGAGTGCACCACGGGTGGCACGCTAGCGTCCCACCTAGCCCATAGCCCCTTTTTGAAATCAGACAATGTGGTTGGATTAAGGAGAGGTGTTTTTTAAAATGGTGTAAAATAGTTGTAGGTTTGAGAAATTTGAATTATGACATTTTATTGTTTTGAATTTGCCGCCCTGATATTTCACTGGCTGTGTCCTGCAGGTGGGATGCTAGCGTCCCACGTAGCCCATAGAAGTTAATGCCTTTTTGGCTGAATGGAAGAAGACCCCACAGCAATGTTCCAACATCTAGTGGAAAGCCTTCCCAGAAGAGTCGACCAACTTCATATTAATGGCTATGATTTTGGAATGAGATGTGCAGGTGTCTACATACTTTTGGTCATGTAGTGTATATGAGAAGACTGGTCTGACTTCTCCTTTTCATCAACAACCTTGGAACAGCAATTAAAATGGTTGCCTTTGTGTCTTTTACCTCTTGTGTGATTGTCTATGGTTCTGATCACACAACTGAGAAACAGAAAATTAATTGCCTTTTCACAGTCAAGGCCCAGGAACTTTCCAGTGACGGACTAAATGATATGTCAGGTTTTGGAGAGTTCTCATAAAGACAGGCAAAAGAAAGGGCAGGGTTAAAAACTCGTAGAAATGTTGAGAGTTGAAAGGGAGAGGACACGACAGAGGTAGAGAGGGGAAAAGAGAGTGAGAAGGTATAAAAAAAACAGAGACAGGTTTCATATACAGGAATGACATTGGTAAATGAGAGAATGGAATGTTTGAATGATAAGATGCACAACTTGCATCTGCACCCTCAACTAGTGGAGTACCACTAGCTGGTTCACATTAAGAACGCAGAATGCAGGATCCATAGGAATGGAAAGCAATGTTACATTTAGCCATTTGTAAATTCAACACTGATGTAAAAAAATATGTTTTTAGAGGACATTCTAGAGCTCATCGTACAAGACCGGCACCAGAGAGAAAATAGAGAAAGAAAAGAGAGAAAGAGTTGAATAATCGAAAATAATGAGATTTGACCATATTAAATGAAAGTCTCCACTCAGAACCTCTCCCCAATTCAGACAAGTCATCACAGATTTAACACTTTTAGACTTAACTATGATTTATGTTCCTCTACATTTGATGGAATGGGCAAATTAAAGGCTAACCTACCCTGTACTCTCTGCCCTGCAGGACCAATCACGGCTCAATTAGACACCAACCAAGCAGACACAAATACTAATGGCTGGATACCACTGGAACCCCTTGGTTTGATTTTAATAGGCATCTATCACAACTTAAACACAGAAGTTTTCGAAAATGTCATGCAAGCCTCATTATACCGTCTAATGAGAGTCGCTAAACTTTGATGAAATATGCAAATGATCATCATAAACCCGATGATTGCGTTACACTAGTAATTAACCTTATATTTCAACATATTCAGGAGCGTGGCGCAGGACCTGCAGAACATTTGAAATGTTTTCAGAGACAGATAATAAGGAGAGGCAAACATTTTGTGTGTGCCTGTCTGTGTTTATGTGTGCGAGCCTGTCTGGGTGTGCATGCGCCCATGTAGCCTATTGATGTGTATATTGATTGTCATACCTTCATACCGACCTTGTGCCATCCTGGGATATTTGGTAATAATAGTAGCTTGAACACAACGGTTGCTATTTAGCATCTTTAATCCAAAAGGTTAGCAATGCTAACAATTACATGTAAAATCCCAGGTGTAAAAATTTGACTCCACACCAACCTACAAAGACTCCACACCAACCTAGGGGGACCACCCTTGAGGTGAGAGAAAAAGAGATGGAGCTGAAGTTCCTGATGAAACGCGGTAGAAGTTGGCAAACCACAAAAACCGTTGGAACCCCTTTATGGTGGTTGGGACTAGCCATGTCCTGACTCCATCTATCTTCTTGACGACCATCTTTACTCCTTGCGGGATGACTTGGTAGCCAAGGAAGGAGACAGCCTCCTGATGAAACTGGCACTTCTCTGCCTTGATAAACAGATGGTTAGCCAGGAGGAGTTCCAGACTACTTGGATGTGAGCGATGCGATCCTCCAAGTTAGCTGAGTAGACCAGAATGACGTCGATATACACAACCACCTGGCATCCAAGCATGTCCTGGAACACTGATGGAGCATTGGCTAAGCAAAATGGCATCACCAAGTAATCGTAGTGACCAGACATCGTGCTAAAAGCTGTCTTCCATTCATCCCCCTCCCGGATGCGGATGAGATTGTATGCACTCCGCAGGTCCAATTTGGTAAAGAACCAGGCTCTGCGGAGTTGTTTAATGGCTGCCGGCACCAACGGAAAGGGTAACGGTACTTCGTTGGTGGTGATTTCATTGAGTCCTCTGTAATCAGTACAGGGGCGGAACACTCCTTACCTCTTTGCCCCGAAGAAGAAACCTGCCAACACAGGAGAAGTGTATGTACGGTTGAAACCTGTAAACCTTCATGGCCTGGGTTTCAGCAACCTGCAAGCAGGTCGATGGCACAGTCCCAGGGATGATGAGGAAGGAAACAGGTGGCGCAGGTTATGGAAAATACCTCCCGCAGATTCTGTTATCCCTCTGGGATGTCGGGCTGAAGGGCAACCGCAGGACTCTCAGCCGACGTAGAACCACAGGGGACAGGGTAGCAGGTCCTCTGGCATTCGCGTGCCCAGTCTGTGATTTTCATCCTCGAACATGAGATGGTGGGGTTGTGGCATCTTGTGAGCTGGTGCACTGGTGATAAAGAAGGGGATGTTCTCCTGATGGATGGACTCCACGGTGAGGGTGAGTGGTTTGGTGATGTGTGTGATGGTCCCGGAACTTAAAACCACTTGGGGCTAGGTGGGACGCTAGCGTGCCACCCGTGGTGCACTCCATCAACAGCAGGTGCATTTCAAGAGCGGCAAATTTGAATCCAAATAAATGTCAAAATTCAAATTTTTCAAAAATACAACTATGTTACACCATTTGAAAGATAAACATCTCCTTAATCTAACCACGTTTTACGATTTCAAAAAGGTTTTACGGCGAAAGCATAAATTTAGAGTATGTTAGGACAGTACATTTACAAGAGTTGTGTGTAATGTTTTGTCAAGTCAAAGACAGGGTCACCAAAACCATAAAACCAGCTAAAATGATACACTAACCTTTTACAATCTCCATCAGATGACACTCCTAGGACATTATGTTAGACAATGCATGCATTTTTAGTTCTATCAAGTTCACATTTATATCCAAAAACAGCGTTTTACTATGGCATTGATGTTGAGGAAATCGTTTCCCTCCAATAACCGGCAGTCAAGTCAGCGTCACAAATTAAATAATTAAAATTAGAAAACATTGGTAAAATATTATATTGTCATTTAAAGAATTATAGATTTACATCTTTTGAACGCAATCAACTTGCCAGATTTAAAAATAACCTTACTGGGAAATCACACTTTGCAATAAT
Organism: Salmo salar; assembly: GCF_965601325.2. NCBI lineage: Eukaryota > Metazoa > Chordata > Actinopteri > Salmoniformes > Salmonidae > Salmo > Salmo salar. The sequence continues at coordinate 39,241,252 of NC_138310.1, read as the reverse complement.
CTGAGCACTGTGCCCAGAAAAATACGCGTTGCGATACAGACTAGACGTCATGTTGGGGAGATCTAAAATCGAAAATACTATGTAAATAATCCATTACCTTTGATTCTCTTCATCAGATGTCACTTCCAGGTATCACAGGTCCATAACGAATGTAGTTTTGTTCAAAAAAGCTCATCATTTATGTCCAAAAATCTCCGTCTCGTTAGCACATGATGTAAGCCAGCCGGACTTCTCGTCATGAACGAGGGGAAAAAATATATTTCCGTTCGTTCAAACATGTCAAACGTTGTATAGCATAAATCATTAGGGCCTTTTTTAACCAGAACATGAATAATATTCAAGGTGGACGAATGCATAGTCTTTTATAACGTATTGGAACGAGGGTACCCAACATGAAGTAGCGCGCCAGGTGTCTAATGGGACATCACCGTTCCATGGCTCTTGTTCGGTCAGATCTCCCTCCAGAAGACTCAAAACACTTTGTAAAGGCTGGTGACATCTAGTGGAAGCAATAGGAAGTGCCAAAATATTCCTAAACCCCTGTGTTTTTCAATGGGATAGGTTTAAAGTCAATACAACACATCAGGTATCCACTTCCTGTCAGAAAATGTCTCAGGGTTTTGCCTGCCAAATGAGTTCTGTTATACTCACAGACACCATTCAAACAGTTTTGGAAACTTTAGAGTGTTTTCTATCCATATATAATAAGTATATGCATATTCTAGTTACTGGGTAGGATTAGTAACCAGATTAAATCGGGTACATTTTTTTTATCCAGACGTGCAAATGCTGCCCCCTAGACCCAACAGGTTAAGGGCTGATTATCGAGGGCTTGGACCGGGAAAGGAGAGGAGAGCGGGTAGAGGTGATGTTGAGAGAGGAGGCAAGGGTCTGGTCAATAAAGTTCCCCACGGCACCGGAATCCACTAATGCTGTAGATACAGTCCATGAAGGAAAGTCAACTAGTGCGAGCAACACAAAAAAGGGTTTGGCAGAAAGTAATGAAGTGAGATACTCACACCTGCCCCAGGAGGTGGAAGATCAAGTGACCGCCCCTCTGCTCTCATGGATCCCAAGTTGGGACGTACTAGACACCGCTGGAGCTGGTGCCCTCCTTGACCACAATAGAAACAGAGCCCAAGCTGTCTCCGTCTGCGTCGCTCCGCCGCAGGGAGGCGTGTGAACCCTACCTCCATGGGTTCAGGCTCTCATCCAAAGTGTTCACAGAGGGACGGAGAGAAATGATCCCGAAGAAGGTTATCCAGATGGATATCCATTGCAATGAGTGCGTCCAAAGAGAGGTTGTCTTTGACAGGCCAGTTCTGTCTCAACCGCCTCACGCAGTCCTCTTCTGAATAGCGTACGAAGCGCCGGCTCATTCCATCCACTGGATGCTGTTACTGTCCGGAAGGTGAGCACGTACTGCCGTCACATTTATCCGGGAGGGACAAATGGGCATAGCTGACCTGGACAGGTTGCTGAAAGGGCTGGTGCGCTGGCTCACTGGGTCGACTGGTGGTAGAGTATCCTCCGCTAGTTGAAGGCAATTTCTCTCGGGTATGTTCGAGACGTTGAACACTGCAAAGAACCTCTTCCATAGCCGTCTCCAGTTGTGCCAGCTGGTCGTGGTGTTGACGAAATAGGTATCCCTGCTCACCGACCGTCTGGGAGATGTTCTTATTTCCTGCTGCTTCCATTTTGTGAGGCAGTATTCTGTAACGTAGATGCTGGGAGTCGAGTGGCAGGTGGTAAGTTTAATATAACAAATAACGTGGACCGATACAACGTAGGAGTAGTGTCTAGACATGTAAAACAGAAACAATACTGCCTGGGGAAAGAATCTAAGGGAGTGCCAGATAAAGGGGAGGTAATGAGTGAGGTAATGGATTCCAGGTGTGCCTAATGATGAAGTGCAGATGCACGTAATGATGAATGCCAGGTGCACGTAATGATGTTTCCCAGGGAGGGGAGGAGCAGGAGTAGAAGTGACAATGTGGCTGGGGGGTGGTTATAGCCTCTTTCACATGACCCATCAATTTAGGCAAGTGTGTCTGGGTAAACCTCATCTAATAATGTTAAAATATATTTTTCTGGAATTTGTCTTTCAGCATCGGCAGAATACGCCTGTCTCTCTTCCAACAGTCATTCAAGGAAAATGGTTGAATGCCTCGCATCAAAAAGAGAGCCGGCCCAAGCAAGCACAGGAGCAGGAGGACTTGAAGCAGGAGGACTTGCAGCCGAGTTGTGAACATCATCAACAACTATGCAGGAAGCCACCCATGGCACAAAAACTTTGGTGGAAAGCTGCTGCCATCTCGTGACAAAAGCACGTGGTGTGGCGTCTCTACAATGAATCGATGAAACATACCGTACTTGAAATGTAAAGAATTAACAACACATCTTTTGATTATGAAAATATGTAAGTAACCATTTCACTGTACCGTTTACACCTTCTGTATGCATGTGACAAATAAACTTTGATTTTATAGTGTGTGTGTGTTTACCAGAAACAGTAATGTGAAGAACAACATGACCTGCACCAACGTCAGATTAAGATATAGGCCAAGGACTAGATAAAGTATATTTTTACCTGTCTTTTTTCCTCATTGTAGGCTACTGCTTTCACTGCTTTTCGTCTTAAAGTATTTGGTTGTTTACTACACTACCTTACTCACTCTGTTTAGCACATGGCCTCACACGTGAATCCTTAAAGAGATGGGTGGAGCTAAGGCTTAAGAGGGTGTAAATGATGCTGAATGGGTGTAGACAAAGAAGTGTTAAAAACTGAACCAAAACTGTCAAGGCCCATTTCTTTCAAATTCAGTTACAAGTTTATCAACATTCAAAGCAGCATTACTTTCCCATTGTGCCTCCGATTGCAGTATATGATATAACATTTTGAAGTTCTGCGTTGGTACATTTATTCAATGTCAGAAACACCATTTCTAATTTTAGAACATAAGACCGAAAAGACATGAGATCACATTTTACGCTACTCAGAGTTTGCTGCACACACAAAACAATTATTAGACAGCAAGGCTCTTGATCCAAGAGGGGATTCTCTGCTGTTACCAAGATAAGCTTTTGCACAAAGCTAACCAATTAGCTAAATAACTAGCTACTAAGTTAGCAAACCAAATGCACAACAGCTGAGAGTTAGCACATTGTAGATACTTAGTTAAAAGATATTTAGCTGGCAAACATTTACTGACGTGTGCTGTACAACAGTGAGTGACTCGCAAGGCTCCGGTCTCATCATAGTGTTCTTGTAAACAAACAACATGTGACTGGGGACTATCGGTAAGCTTCATAATGTCAAATAATGTAACAGGTGAAATTAAGAACGCGATATGCTAACATATTGCACAAGTTGACTGCAGGTGTTTACTTAAGTAGCTAGAAATATTAAAATGTAATAAAAAACTTGAAAGAAATAGTTCCAACGGTAGGGACGTATTAAAAAACCATCCCGTGGCTATTTCCAAATACCCTGGTATATGGTATATATGGTCTACCGTCCAACCCTATAGTGCATATTGATGTGTATTGGTGTATGCAGGGCTCATCTATAAAAGACATCCTCTATATTGATGTGGCAACTCAGGGAGTCCAAGTCCAACTCACAGGAGCTGACCACAAGATAGATTCAGACTATAACATGTAATGAAATACAACGTTGATGTTAAATAACATTCCAGCTCAGCGCAGGCTCTAACCAAATGATGGCCCATGCGAGTTATTTTTGATACACTAAACCCAAACTATTAGCACGAGGCCCTGGACTTAAATACACCTATCTCTGTTTCTCACTTTAACCTGTTGGGTCTAGGGGGCAGCATTTGCACGTCTGGATAAAAAAAATGTACCCGATTTAATCTGGTTACTAATCCTACCCAGTAACTAGAATATGCATATACTTATTATATATGGATAGAAAACACTCTAAAGTTTCTAAAACTGTTTGAATGGTGTCTGTGAGTATAACAGAACTCATTTGGCAGGCAAAACCCTGAGACATTTTCTGACAGGAAGTGGATACCTGATGTGTTGTATTGACTTTAAACCTATCCCATTGAAAAACACAGGGGCTTAGGAATATTTTGGCACTTCCTATTGCTTCCACTAGATGTCACCAGCCTTTACAAAGTGTTTTGAGTCTTCTGGAGGGAGATCTGACCGAACAAGAGCCATGGAACGATGATGTCCCATTAGACACCTGGCGCGCGAGTTCATGTTGGGTACCCTCGTTCCAATACGTTATAAAAGAGTATGCATTCGTCCACCTTGAATATTATTCATGTTCTGGTTAAAAAAGGCCCTAATGATTTATGCTATACAACATTTGACATGTTTGAACGAACGGAAATATATTTTTTCCCCTCGTTCATGACGAGAAGTCCGGCTGGCTTACATCATGTGCTAACGAGACGGAGATTTTTGGACATAAATGATGAGCTTTTTTGAACAAAACTACATTCGTTATGGACCTGTGATACCTGGAAGTGACATCTGATGAAGAGAATCAAAGGTAATGGATTATTTACATAGTATTTTCGATTTTAGATCTCCCCAACATGACGTCTAGTCTGTATCGCAACGCGTATTTTTCTGGGCGCAGTGCTCAGATTATTGCAAAGTGTGATTTCCCAGTAAGGTTATTTTTAAATCTGGCAAGTTGATTGCGTTCAAGAGATGTAAATCTATAATTCTTTAAATGACAATATAATATTTTACCAATGTTTTCTAATTTTAATTATTTAATTTGTGACGCTGACTTGACTGCCGGTTATTGGAGGGAAACGATTTCCTCAACATCAATGCCATAGTAAAACGCTGTTTTTGGATATAAATATGAACTTGATAGAACTAAAAATGCATGCATTGTCTAACATAATGTCCTAGGAGTGTCATCTGATGGAGATTGTAAAAGGTTAGTGCATCATTTTAGCTGGTTTTATGGTTTTGGTGACCCTGTCTTTGACTTGACAAAACATTACACACAACTCTTGTAAATGTACTGTCCTAACATACTCTAAATTTATGCTTTCGCCGTAAAACCTTTTTGAAATCGTAAAACGTGGTTAGATTAAGGAGATGTTTATCTTTCAAATGGTGTAAAATAGTTGTATTTTTGAAAAATTTGAATTTTGACATTTATTTGGATTCAAATTTGCCGCTCTTGAAATGCACCTGCTGTTGATGGAGTGCACCACGGGTGGCACGCTAGCGTCCCACCTAGCCCCAAGAGGTTAAGACCCTCTAACAGCCTGTGGTTGTCAGTGGTTACGTGGTTGTCAGTGGTACACTATATCTATTGGTTACCAGACGGGAGCATCCCCACCCAGAGTTGAACTTGCAGAAATATGACGTCTGGCATTCTATTGAGTTGCAGACCATAAGTGGAAATGGCCGCCATGAATCATGAAAATACATTTTCCCATTTCCATTATGGAGGAGAGTACACACTCACACAGAGATTTATGCTGTCTCCTCCATTTTCTTTCTTTCTCACCCCCTCTTAATCGCCATGTTCTCTCCCCCTCCTTTCCATTCTAACAGTACATCGGGCAATGCTTCCATTGGTAAAAGCCAGCCCTGCCTGATAACAAGAAAAACATTTTAGTTCCTGTTAAACCTTTTTGAACATGACTTAAACTTAAGTCTATGCGACATTAACCTGTTAAAAATAGCTCTGTAGCGATGAGGTTTGTGCAGTAGGCTATAGGCCAATACATTATCACCACATATTAGCTTTGCTTGAATTGGCTTTTTGTTCTGACCATTTAAAAAATCTATATATTTCATAATTTTAGGTAAACTATATTTATTTTTTTATTTCACCTTTATTTAACCAGGTAGGCTAGTTGAGAACAAGTTCTCATTTGCAACTGCGACCAGGCCAAGATAAAGAATAGCAATTTGACACATACAACAACACATAGTTACACATGAAATAAACAAAACATACCGTAATTTCCGGACTATAAGCCGCAACTTTTTTCCCACGCTTTGAACCTCGCGGCTTAAACAATGACGCGGCTAATATATGTATTTTTCCCGCTTTCAATTTTTTTTGAAAAGATATGACTTCAGTAGTTTCAGTGCACAGGAGGAGGAAGATAGTGACCAATGACTTTCTTGGTAGGCTACTGTTTACTGCTAAAAAAAATGTTTTTGTTACAAGCCGTGTTTCGTTAAAGCCTGTGTAAAGTTCATTTGTTTCAATGTACCGGTAGACACCTGCGGCTTATAGACACGTGCGGCTTATTTATGTTGAAAATAATATATATTTTTTAAATTCAGTGGGTGCGGCTTATATTCAGGTGCGCTCAATAGTCCGGAAATTACGGTACAGTCAATAATACAGTAGAACAAAAGAAAACAAAAAGTCTATATACAGTGAGTGCAAATTAGGTAAGTTAAGGCAATAAATAGGCCATGGTTGCGAAGTAATTACAATATAGCAATTAAACACTGGAATGGTAGATGTGCAGAAGATGAATGTGCAAGTAGAGATACTGGGGTGCAAAGGAGCAAGATAAATAAATAAATACAGTATGGGGATAGATGGGCTGTTTACAGATGGGCTATGTACAGGTGCAGTGATCTGTGAGCTGCTCTGACAGCTGGTGCTTAAAGCTAGTGAGGGAGGTATGAGTCTCCAGCTTCAGAGATTTTTGCAGTTCGTTACAGTCATTGGCAGCAAAGAACTGGAAGGAAAGACGACCAAAGGAGGAATTGGCTTTGGGGGTGACCAGTGAGATATACCTGCTGGAGCGCGTGCTACGAGTGGGTGCTGCTATGGTGACCAGTGAGCTGAGATAAGGCGGGGCTTTACCTAGCAGAGACTTGTAGATAACCTGTAGCCAGTGGGTTTGGCGACGAGTATGAAGCGAGGGCCAACCAACGAGAGATATGATCACACATGTAATAGATCAGTTGTTGTATTACTTGTGAGGCACAGCTGAGTGAGCATACATTTAAATAATTCGCTTTTTATTTTACTGGGCTGATGGTGCCTGCATCTGATGGTCAGTCTCAGCGGAGGGAGAGAGCATCAGACTGACAGTCCGCCTTTCAATGGCCCTCCTCTCTCCGTTCCCCCCGCCGTCACTGGCCAAAAAGGAACACCATCTTCCAGCTGATTGCGAAACTTGAGTCGCACCGCATTATTTCTGCCTCAGAAACAAATTCATGTTGTTACTCTTATGACCAGAGAAAGTGAAATATTCCTCTATATAAAAAAGACCCAAGCCGCTAATAATAACAATGCAAGCCTATGGATCCACTTTCCTACTCATTCATTACAGCTGCAGTGCTGCTCGCAGTGCACGTAGGAAGAACGCACATTTTATGGCTTATAAAAGTGTTGAATAAAAAGTTTGACATTGCTGAGTAAGAACTTAAACTCACTCATGAAAACAGCAGCTGTTTGTTGTATTCATTTAGTCTCTCTAGTCATGGTTTTAAAAGTTTTGAAATCTCACATGATCAACTTTTCTGTAGCTTTCTTTTATAACTGCTACGTTACTGCAAATATGGTAATCTGAGCCATCCTATTGGAGAGCGGTAGTGCCCTTGATTGGCTCTCCGGGCCTGTCAGGAAGTTTTGTACCTTCAGACACATGCAATGGTTCAAAATTGGAACACTTCGCCAACCTGGTGCGCAGGGTAGCTGAACCAGCTGCACTTACTGTCAACAGAGCGAGACAAATAAAAGCAATTTGGAACGCAAGGCTATACTGTTGCACTTTTTACAGAAATGCCTTGGAGATCGACCAGTCCTTTCTGATCGACCAGTTGGTGATGGGATGAAGGCAATGGGATGAAGATCATCACATTTACAGTACAAGTCAGGGCTACAAGCTATTTGTGACCCGTTTCAGGAAACTAGGCGTATGTCGCGGGTCACTACTTCACAGGAGAGCCATTTGAACGTCAAATTTTCTTGAAGAAATGACTTCTCGAACATGTGAGAACTTTCATGTGCCTTCATAAAAAACTTGTATGCCATCTGTAAATATGAATACAATTGTTCAATTACAAGACTAGTTGGTTTAGCCACAGAAAAAGATGGCAACCTATCCGCTAGCCATGATTGGCTGAGATAATGAGTGGGTTGGACATGTGAGAGATGAGTTTGGATTGGCCTGCCATATAGCACGCTTCTGTCTATTTGAGCTGCTCAATATGTCTAGGTAATCCTGTCTAACGCTGCATTTTTTTTGAATTGTGTATTGAAACTGCTAGCTAACGTTACGTGTATGATCTTATTATTCATTACACAGAGCCTTTTGCTTGGCTAGCTGTAGCCTAATGTTAGCTAGCTAACATTGAACCTGCTTGGTGAGCTACCTGACAATTCATGAAGGGAGGTAACGTCATGAGTTGGGATTATGATTTGTTTACCTAGCTAGCTAGCTAATGTTAGCTGGACGGCTCGGTAGCTAACATTACGTGTATGATCTTATTATTCATATCTCAGCCATTTGCTTGGCTAGCTACAACCTAATGTTACCTAGCTAACATTGAACCTGGTTGCTTAGCTACCTGCAGATTTATGCAGGGTGGAAATGTCATGATTTGGGATTATGGTTCATTGTTAGATTAGCTAGCTACATGTCTTAACAAAAGACTTCAAGATGCAAGTAACCATTTCGGGTAACCATCTGCTCCGATTTCACAGCACTCTCGTCTGAGTGTGCCAGAGCTCAGAATAACTGATGAATTTACTTCGGCAAAAAATGTAATTGTTGCTAGCAGTAAAGTTAGAGACTCCAACGCTCTGCATAACATGAAAACAGCCTAACCAGCGGTGAGTAAAATGGTCATTCTGGGGTGTTCTCTCATTGGTCTGGAAGTAGCTATCAAGCTAGTCAATGTTAGCCAGTTAGCTTGGGTGCTTGACTGCCATTGTGAGGTCAGAACATCCGTATCAACCATACTCACCGACCAGAGCGTCCAGTGTGCGCTCGGGAACACTTCGAGAGCGAAACGCTCTGAATTTACGAACAGACAATCTGACAGCACAGTTACAGTCACCAACGCTCTGGGTAACATAATAGCCTAACCAGCTCTGCTAGGGCGAGTAATGTTCAGTGAGCTGTTCTCTCATTTGTGTCTGGAAATAGCTAGCAAGTTAGCTTGTGTGCTTGACTGCTGTTGTTAGTACAGAACGCTCGGATCAACCCTGAAAGAGATGTGTGGAACTCAAATCAAAAATCAAATTTATTTTTATATAGCCCTTCGTACATCAGCTGATATTCTCAAAGTGCTGTACAGAAACCCAGCCTAAAACCCCAAACAGCAAGCAAAGCATGTGAAAGAAGCACGGTGGCTAGGAAAAACTCCCTAGGAAAAACTCCCTAGAAAGGCCAAAAACCTAGGAAGAAACCTAGAGAGGAACCAGGCTATGAGGGGTGGCCAGTCCTCTTCTGGCTGTGCAGGGTGGATATTATAACAGAACATGGTCAAAATGTTAAAATGTTCATAAATGACCAGCATGGTCAAATAATAATAATCATAGTAGTTGTCGAGGGTGCAACGAGCACGTCCGGTGAACAGGTCAGGGTTCCATAGCCGCAGGCAGAACAGTTGAAACTGGAGCAGCAGCACGGCCAGGTGGACTGGGGACAGCAAGGAGTCATCATACCAGGTAGTCCTGAGGCATGGTCCTAGGGCTCAGGTCCTCCGAGAGAAAGACAGAAAGAGAGAAAGAGAGAATTAGAGAGAGCATATTTAAATTCACACAGGACACCGGATAAGACAAGAGAAATACTCCAGATGTAACAGACTGACCCTAGCCCCCCGACACATAAACTACTGCAGCATAAATACTGGAGGCTGAGACAGGAGGGATCAGAAGACACTGTGGCCCCATCCGATGATACCCCCGGACAGGGCCAAACAGGCAGGATATAACCCCACCCACTTTGCCAAAGCACAGCCCCCACACCACTAGAGGGATGTCTCCAACCACCAACTTACCGTCCTAAGACAAGGCCGAGTATAGCCCACAACGATCTCCGCCATGGCACAACCCAAGGGGGGGGCGCCAACCCAGACAGGAAGACCACGTCAGTGACTCAACCCACTCAAGTGACGCACCCCTCCCATGGACGGCATGGAAGAACACCAGTAGGCCAGTGACTCAGCCCCTGTAAAAGGGTTAGAGGCAGAGAATCCCAGTGGAAAGAGGGGAACCGGCAAGGCAGAGACAGCAAGGGCGGTTCGTTGCTCCAGCCTTTCCGTTCACCTTCACACTCCTGGGCCAGACTATACTTAATCATAGGACCTACTGAAGAGATAAGTCTTCAGTAAAGACTTAAAGGTTGAGACTGAGTCTGCGTCTCTCACATTGGTAGGCAGACCATTCCATAAAAATGGAGCTCTATAGGAGAAAGCCCTACCTCCAGCCGTTTGCTTAGAAATTCTAGGGACAATTAGGAGGCCTGCGTCTTGTGACCGTAGCGTACGTGTAGGTATGTACGGCAGGACCAAATCGGAAAGATAGGTAGGAGCCCATGTAATGCTTTGTAGGTTAGCAGTAAAACCTTGAAATCAGCCCTTGCCTTAACAGGAAGCCAGTGTAGGGAGGCTAGCACTGGAGTAATATGATCAAATCTTTTGGTTCTAGTCAGGATTCTAGCAGCCGTATTTAGCACTAACTGAAGTTTATTTAGTGCTTTATCCGGGTAGCCGGAAAGTAGAGCATTGCAGTAGTCCAGCCTAGAAGTAACAAAAGCATGGATTAATTGTTCTGCGTAATTTTTGGACAGAAAATTTCTGATTTTTGCAATGTTACGTAGATGGAAAAAAGCTGTCCTTGAAACAGTCTTGATATGTTCTTCAAAAGAGAGATCAGGGTCCAGAGTAACGCCGAGGTCCTTCACAGTTTTATTTGAGACGACTGTACAACCATCCAGATTAATTGTCAGATTCAACAGAAGATCTCTTTGTTTCTTGGGACCTAGAACAAGCATCTCTGTTTTGTCCGAGTTTAAAAGTAGAAAGTTTGCAGCCATCCACTTCTTTATGTCTGAAACACAGGCTTCTAGCGAGGGCAATTTTGGGGCTTCACCATGTTTCATTGAAATGTACAGCTGTGTGTCGTCCGCATAGCAGTGAAATTTAACATTATGTTTTCGAATGACATCCCCAAGAGGTAAAATATATAGTGAAAACAATAGTGGTCCTAAAACGGAACCTTGAGGAACACCGAAATTTACAATTGATTTGTCAGAGGACAAACCATTCACAGAGACAAACTGATATCTTTCCGACAGATAAGGTCTAAACCAGGCCAGAACTTGTCCATGTAGACCAATTTGGGTTTCCAATCTCTCCAAAAGAATGTGGTGATCGATGGTATCAAAAGCAGCACTAAGATCTAGGAGCACGAGGACAGATGCAGAGCCTCGGTCTGACGTCATTAAAAGGTCATTTACCACCTTCACAAGTGCAGTCTCAGTGCTATGATGGGGTCTAAAACCAGACTGAAGCGTTTCGTATACATTGTTTGTCTTCAGGAAGGCAGTGAGTTGCTGTGCAACAGCTTTTTCTAAAATTTTTGAGAGGAATGGAAGATTCGATATAGGCCGATAGTTTTTTATAATTTCTGGATCAAGATTCGGCTTTTTCAAGAGAGGCTTTATTACTGCCACTTTTAGTGAGCTTGGTACACATCCGGTGGATAGAGAGCCGTTTATTATGTTCAACATAGGAGGGCCAAGCACAGGAAGCAGCTCTTTCAGTAGTTTAGTTGGAATAGGGTCCAGTATGCAGCTTGAGGGTTTGGAGGCCATGATTATTTTCATCATTGCGTCAAGAGATATAGTACTAAAACACTTTAGTATCTCCCTTGATCCTAGGTCCTGGCAGAGTTGTGCAGACTCAGGACAATGGAGCTTTGGAGGAATACCCAGATTTAAAGAGGAGTCTGTAATTTGCTTTCTAATGATCATGATCTTTTCCTCAAAGAAGTTCATAAATTTATTACTGCTGAAGTGAAAGCCATCCTCCATTTGCGAAGGCTGCTTTTTAGTTAGCTTTGCGACAGTATCAAAAAGAAATTTCGGATTTTTCTTATTTTCCTCAATTTAGTTGGAAAAATAGGATGATCGAGCAGCAGTAAGGGCTCTTCGATACTGCACGGTACTGTCTTTCCAAGCTAGTCGGAAGACTTCCAGTTTGGTGTGGCGCCATTTCCGTTCCAATTTTCTGGAAGCTTGCTTCAGAGCTCGTGTATTTTCTGTATACCAGGGAGCTAGTTTCTTATGACAGATGTTTTTAGTTTTTAGGGGTGCAACTGCATCTAGGGTATTGCGCAAGGTTAAATTGAGTTCCTCGGTTAGGTGGTTAACTGATTTTTGTCCTCTGACGTCCTTGGGTAGGCAGAGGCAGTCTGGAAGGGCATCAAGGAATCTTTGGGTTGTCTGAGAATTTATAGCACGACTTTTAATGCTCCTTGGTTGGGGTCTGAGCAGATTATTTGTTGCGATTGCAAACGTAATAAAATGGTGGTCCGATAGTCCAGGATTATGAGGAAAAACATTTAGATCCACAACATTTATTCCATGGGACAAAACTAGGTCCAGAGTATGACTGTGGCAGTGAGTAGGTCCAGAGACATGTTGGACAAAACCCACTGAGTCGTTGATGGCTCCGAAAGCCTTTTGGAGTGGGTCTGTGGACTTTTCCATGTGAATGTTAAAGTCACCAAAAATTAGAATATTATCTGCTATGACTACAAGATCCGATAGGAATTCAGGGAACTCAGTGAGGAACACTGCATATGGCCCAGGAGGCCTATAAACAGTAGCTATAAAAAGTGAGTGAGTAGGCTGCATAGATTTCATGACTAGAAGCTCAAAAGACGAAAACGTCATTGTTGTTTTGTTTTTTTTTAATTGAAATTTGCTATCGTAAATGTTAGCAACACCTCCGCCTTTGCCGGATGCACGGGGGGTATGGTCACTAATGTAACCAGGGGGTGAGGCCTCATTTAACAGTAAATTCATCAGGCTTAAGCCATGTTTCAGTCAGGCAACTAAAGATGAAGAGGGCGTGAAAGATGCTGAATGGGTGTAGACAAAGAAGGGCTCTCAAGTAAACATTCACGTCCATTTTCTAATAAGTGAGTTTACAAGTTTATCAACATTCGAAACAGAATTACTTTCCCATTGTCCCTCAACTGTAGTGTATGATATACTGTTTCGTCTCTACTATTATCCAATGTAATAAACACAATTTCAAATTTTGCTACACAATTTGAGCTGGTCGGTCACATTTACTGTGCATTCGGAAAGAATTCAGACCCCTTGACTTTTTCCACATTTTGTTATGTTACAGCCTTATTCTAAAATGGATTAAAGCATTTTTTCCCCCCTCATCAATCTACACATAATACCCCATAATGACAAAGCAAAAACAGGTTATTTTTTAATACATAAGCAAACATTTCTAAAAACCTCTTTTAACTTTGTCATTATGGGGTGTTGTGTGAAGAATTATTATTTTTTAAATCCATTTTAGAATAAGGCTGTAATGTAGCAAAATGTGGAAAAAAGGAAGGGGTCTGAATAATTTCCTAATGCACTATATAAAAGCACGTCACATGTTGTAATTGCATTGTATTGTTGTTATGTTGACCATGTGGAATAGAAGTGGGTAACAGTTTCCTTGGTTTTACAGTCCAACTTCCACTTACTCTACATCATGTGTTTGTAACCTTGGAATTCCAAGCAAGCAGCACACAGACCATAACCCTCCTGTTATGTTCGTTTCATGTTAATTAATTATGTGTTCCCGGTCCAAAATGACTCCCCCATTATAGCTGATTATAAATCCATAATAATACATATATTATCGCCTAATGTTGTGTTAGATCATTTTAATAATTTAAGTTTTTGTGAACATTACAATTTTTGAACTTCTATTTAACTATTCTATTTTAACTACTTCTCTGATATTCAGTGTGTCAAATTGGAGGGCCTGTTGTCCGGACCTCTGGCAGTCTCTATGGGGGTGCCACAGGGTTCAATTCTTGGGCCGACTCTCTTCTCTGTATACATCAATGATGTCGCTCTTGCTGCTGGTGAGTCTCTGATCCAGCTCTACGCAGACGACACCATTCTGTATTCTTCTGGCCCTTCTGTGTTAACAACCCTGCAGACAAGCTTCAATGCCATACAACTCTCCTTCTGTGGCCTCCAACTGCTCTTAAATACAAGTAAAACTAAATGCATGCTCTTCAACCGATCGCTGCCTGCACCTGCCCACCCGTCCAGCATCACTACTCTGGACGGTTCTGACTTAGAATATGTGGACAACTATAAATACCTAGGTGTCTGGTTAGTAAACCCTGTTTAGGATAGGGGGCAGTATTTTCACGGCCGGATGAAAAAACGTACCCGATTTAAACTGGCTACTACTCTTTCCCAGAAACGAGAATATGCATATTATTAGTAGATTTGAATTGAAAACACTCTGAAGTTTCTAAAACTGTTTGAATGGTGTCTGTGAGTATAACAGAACTCATATGGCAGGCAAAAACGTGAGAAAATTCCAAGCAGGAAGTGGAAAGTCTGAGAATTGTAGTTCTTCTTTTGATTCTCTATCGAAACTACAGTATCTGTGGGGTTACGTTGCACTTTCTAAGGCTTCCATTGGCTGTCTAAAGCCTTCAGAAAGCGGATTGAGCCTTCTCCTGTCTCTGGGCAGAGTATTGTAGCTCAGTTTCTGAGTGGTCTGCCTGAGGACAAAGGGATTGGATATGCGGGTTCCCGAGAGCACGCTGTTTTTTCTTTTTGTCCTTGAATGAATACACTATTGTCCGGTTGGAATATTATCGCAATTTTAAACAGCGTTTGACATGCTTATAAGTACGGTAATGGAACATTTTGACTTTTTGCGTCTCAAAATGCGCTCACGCGTTACCCTTTGGATAGTGACCTGAACGCACGAACAAAACGGAGGTATTTGGACATAAATATGGATTATTTGGAACAAAAACAACATTTCTTGTGGAAGTAGCAGTCCTGGGAGTGCATTCTGACGTAGATCAGCAAAGGTAATACAATATTTCTAATACTAATTCTGAGTTTAGTTTGCCTCGAACTTGCCGAGGGTCAAAGTAGCTCGCCGTGATTGCGAGCTATGTACTCAGAATATTGAAAAATGTGCTTTCGCCGAAAAGCTATTTTAAAATCTGACAGCGATTGCATGAAGGCGTTCTGTATCTATAATTCTTAAAATAATTGTTATGTATTTTGTCAACATTTATGATGAATATTTTTGTAAATTCACCGGAAGTTTTTGGTGGGAATACATTTTCGGAACATCACGCGTGTCACGATTCCTACCGACGGTGGCGCCCCCTCCTGCTCGGGTGGCGCTCGTCACCAGCCTATTAGCTACCACCCTTTTTGTTTTTCCCTTTTTTTATGTTTTCTCACCTGCATTGAGTTAGTCATTAAGAGGGCTATTTAGTTCAGCTGGCCCGCTCCCTATTGTGCGGGATTGTCTTTCTGTGTGTCGACTGCGTTTTGTTCGACTGTGCTTGTCGAGTGTATTTTCCCTGTTGTTGGGAAACCGTTTATTTTGTGCTTGTGGTTTATTAAAATTACCACACAGTGTTCGCTGCTTCCTGCGCTTCTTTCCGCCACACAACAGACAAGCCGTTACAACGCGCCAATGTAAAAAGCTGTTTTTGGAAATAAATATGAACTTGATTGAACAAAACATACATGTATTGTATAACATAATGTCCTAGGAGTGTCATCTGATGAAGATCATCAAAGGTTAGTGCTTCATTTAGCTGTGTTTTGGGTTTTATTGACATATATGCTTGTTTGGAAAATGGCTGAGTGATTATTTTTGTCTATGTACTCTCCTAACATAATCTAATGTTTTGCTTTCGCTGTAAAGCTTTTTTGAAATCGGACAACGTGGTTGGATTCAGGAGAGGTTTATCTTTCACATGGTGTAAAATAGTCGTGTGTTTGAAAAATTTAAATTATTGAATTTTTGAGTTTTTTGTTTTTCGCGCCATGCGATCCCATTGGCTGTTGGCTAGGGGTTCCGCTGGCAGAACAACTACAAATAGGTGTCTGGTTAGACTGTAAACTCTCCTTCCAGACTCACATCAAACATCTCCAATCCAAAGTTAAATCTAGAATTGGCTTCCTATTTCGCAACAAAGCATCCTTCACTCATGTTGCCAAACATACCCTCGTAAAACTGACCATCCTACCGATCCTCAACTTCGGCGATGTCATTTACAAAATAGCCTCCAATACCCTTCTCATTAAATTGGATGCAGTCTATCACAGTGTCATCTGTTTTGTCACCAAAGCCCCATATACTACCTACCACTATGACCTGTACGCTCTCGTTGGCTGGCCCTCGCTTCATCCTCGTCGCCAAACCCACTGGCTCCAGGTCATCTACAAGACCCTGCTAGGTAAAGTCCCCCCTTATCTCAGCTCGTTGGTCACCATAGCAGCACCCACCTGTAGCATGCGCTCCAGCAGGTATATCTCACTGGTCACCCCCAAAGCCAATTCCTCCTTCGGCCGCCTCTCCTTCCAGTTCTCTGCTGCCAATGACTGGAACGAACTACAAAAATCTCTGAAACTGGAAACACTTATCTCCCTCACTAGCTTTAAGCACCAGCTGTCAGAGCAGTTCACAGATTACTGCACCTGTACATAGCCCATCTATAATTTAGCACAAACAACTACCTTTTCCCCATACTGTATTCATTTATTTTGCTCCTTTGCACCCCATTATTTCTATTTCTACTTTGCACTTTCTTACACTGCAAATCTACCATTCCAGTGTTTTACTTGCTATATTGTATGTACTTCACCACCATGGCCGTTTTTGCCTTTACCTCCTTTATCTCACCTCATTTGCTCACATTGTACATAGACTTATTTTTCTACTGTATTATTGACTGTATGTTTGTTTTACTCCATATGTAACTCTGTGTTGTTGTATGTGTCAAACTGCTTTGCTTTATCTTGGCCAGGTCGCAATTGTAAATGAGAACTTGTTCTCAACTTGCCTACCTGGTTAAATAAAGGTGAAATAAAATAAAATAAATACATTGACTATTTATGGCCTGTAGGCCTCATTGACCTGAGCTCATACAACTTGTTTTTGACTAAAAATAGCATAATGTATGGATTATTTTGACTATAACAAATACTCAGATGAAACATATTGTGCTATTTATCACAGACTACTTTGTGTCAAATTTTGACAAGGACTGTCTCCTCTTCACCAGTGTCATGATCAAAGATATGATCAAGAGCCTCACATACTGTATATCGTTTGGTCATTGTGCTGCCACAGAATGAATTGTGAGCGAGGCCTCAAAAAAGCCTTATATACCAGATAAAGTTCTATATATTATTGAATCAATGTTGCAATTGTTTGTGGGAATGCCAACAGGTGTGGTTCCTGTGGAGGAAAGATTCTATTAGGTACAGGTTCCCGTAGTGGTTGCCATGGAAGCCAAGAAGGGGCATGAGGTGTGTGTGTGTGTGTGTGTGTGTGTGTGTGTGTGTGTGTGTGTGTGTGTGCTCAAACACACATGCATGTGGGGGTCTGGGAGAGGAAGTGTGTCCATCTGATGAATGGACATATGCCTGAACAAAATTTTATCCACTAATTGTAGTCTCACCCATTCGTTTCTAATGATCGATCATGTTTGACGGGGAACACAACAGGTGTACAAAAGTTAAATAAAACACCCAACATTTTTGAAAATCAGCAAAATGTATTTTGTGTGTTCAGATGCCCTGTGTGGACCAAGTCATGGAACCTTATGACAATCACATTAAATGAACTACATTTTTCAGAGAGAAAACTTGTCAATCGGTCCAATTCGACCGGAACACAGCAGGAGGGTTAAGATACATATGCAGCTGCTTCTCAGGGAGCACACTTTGCTACTTTCCATAAACATACACCACTAATTGTAATTTCAGTTGGAGTTGTCATTGTTTTAAAGTACGTGCAGAGTCATAATCCAACAACCAGGCCTCATTTACCTTCCTAGCATTGCCTGTGGCACACCAAACCGAGATGGAGCCAGACGGTACAACGCATTTGAAATTAAGATTCTTCTCCATTTAATTAATTTCACATTAATCTAATCAAATTCATTCAAGGGAACACGCTCACATGGAGTTTCAAGCACAATGCACCACTTATGTTGTCTAGTTCATTTGAAATGTACTGTATTTTTGCATACATTTATGAAATATGTCTCACCATGCCAACTCTTTTCTCTTGCTCTCTTTCTCTTTATTTTTAAGGAATGTTTTGAAAACAGAAAGATTATGCACATTCAATCGGGAGGTAAGTGGAAGAGCTTCTAAATCGAGAAACCAGAGCATCGTTTCTTGAATGGTCTTGAGTGGAGCATTCGGTCAGAAAGGACTGCCACAATGAGGGGTTACCTAGAAACCAATAACCACGATTATTCATCTTGGAGACAATTTTGTTCCTCCAGAGTTGCTTCAGGTTACCAACCAGAGTTATAAGAGCTTTTAAAACAATGGAGGGAAAATAATAGGAAGTGGATTTCTATCCAACTGTGCCGCCATGAAAACCAGACAAGGTACTTACACTACCGTTCAAAAGTTTGGGGTCACTTTGAAATGTCCTTGTTTTCGAAAGAAAAGCACATATTTTGTCCATTAAGATAACAACATCAAATTGATCAGAAATACAGTGTAGACATTGTTAATGTTATAAATGACTATTGTAGCTGGAAACGGCAGATTGTTTATGAAATATCGACATAGGCGTACAGAGGCCCATTATCAGCAAGCATCACTCCTGTTTATAATAAGTTTATAATTTTTAAAGGCAATTGAGCATTAGAAAAACCTTTTGCAGTTATGTTAGCACAGCTGAAAACTGTTGTCCTGATTAAAGAAGCAATAAAACTGGCCTTCTTTAGACTAGTTGGGTATCTGGAGCATCAGCATTTGTGGGTTTGATTACAGGCTCAAAATGGCCAGAAAAAAAGAACTTTCTTCTGAAACTCGTCAGTCTATACTTGTTCTGAGAAATGAAGGCCATTCCATGTGGGAAATTGACAAGAATCGGAAGATCTTGTACAACGCTGTGATTACTCCCTTCACAGAACAACGCAAACTGGCTCTAACCAGAATAGAAAGAGTGGGAGGCCCCGGTGCACAACTGAGCAAGAGGACAAGTACATTAGAGTGTCTAGTTTGAGAAACAGACGCCTCACAAGTCCTCAACTGGCAGCTTCATTAAATAGTACCCACAAAACACCAGTCTCAACGTCAACAGTGAAGAGGCGAGCGACTCCTGGATGCTGGCCTTCTAGGCAGAGTTGCAAAGAAAAAGCCATATCTCTGTCCGGTGTCTGTGTTCTTTTGCCCATCTTAATCTTTTATTTTTATTGGCCAGTCTGAGATATGGATTTTTCCGTGGAAGGCCTGCTCACTCCAAGACCTTTCAATCACAGTTGATAACTACACGGTGTCCCCGTTCCAGATTGCAAAGAACCTTGGCGTGACCCTGGACAACACCCTGTCATTCTCTGCAAATATCAAAGCAGTGACATGTTCATGCTCTACAGCATCAGTAAAGTACAAGCCTACCTCACACAGGAAGTGGTATAGGTCCTAATTCAGGCACTTGTCATCTCCTGTCTGGACTACTGCAACTCGCTGTTGGCTGGGCTCCCCGCGTGCCACCGAACCCCTGCAACTTGTCCAGAAATCTGCAGCCCGCCTGGTGTTCAACCTTCCCAAATTCTCCCATGTCACCCCGCTCTGCCAATCACTCTACTGGCTTCCAGTTGAAGCTCGCATCCACTACAAGACCAAGGTAGTTGCCTACAGAGCAAAAACCCTACACCCCAACCCGAGCACTCTGTTCTGCCACCTCTGGTCTCTTGTCCCTGCCACTCAGCACAGTTCAAGCTCTTCTCTGTCCTAGCACCCCAGTGGTGGAATCAGCTTCCCCCTGAAGCCAGGGCAGCAGATTCCCTACCCAAAAATAAGAATGAAAATAAATCAAATGCTTTTCATGAACTAACACTCGCATTTGACTTTGCTGATAGCTACTTTATCGAGGAAAAGTGTACATACACTAACCATGTTTCCAACCACAGTTTTTATGTGCGTAAAGTCATACAATATAAAAATATAATAATGATAGCTGTGATGGAAACAGGAAGTTTTGGTCCAATTTTATAAATGGTGACAGATCATTTGTTTATTCAACATACAATGTATTATGTGAGATAACAGGCAGTGGAAATGCCTTAATGCACAAATATTTACGTGCATAAAGTACAAGAAGACACAAAATGACCAAGGGTCCCGCAATACAGACAACTCTTTGTGTTGATCCTGTATTGCCGTTCCGCTGGCGATAGCCCAACTCTAGCTAGTTGCACAGCTTCTCTCCCGGAGAACGGGGCAAAAAAAATCTTCTTCACCTCTTCCACGAACCCCTCCAGACTAAGGCATATGGCCGGCTGCTGTTCCCATACAGCAGTAGCCCAGGTGAGAGCCCTCTCGGACATAAGCGTGATGAGATAGGCTACCTTGGAGTGATTTGAGGGTAAGGAGGTGGGTGGAAGCTCAAAAATGTGTGCACACTGAGCTAGAAATGACAGTTGCTCGACTCTCCATTGAAGCGTTTCGGGGGGGGGGGGGTAAACGGGGCTCTCGAGAAGGCGGAGTGTTTGATGAGACAGAGCTGCTAGCAGCTGAGTCGTTGCGGGGTTACCACCGTGGTAGGCTGCCTCCCAGACAACCCACGGAATTGCTCCAGCAAACTGTTCAATGCCCGGTCATGGCGTTCAGCCAATGTTTGGACCCCTTTTATAAGGCCACGAAGCAGTTCCTCGTGCCTCCCGTTGGTGGCTCCTTGGGAGGAGATGGCGTCGCGCAGCTGGCCCGGGTCTGCTGGGTCAGTCATGGCCAGTTCGTACTATCACGCATCAAGGTATGACCACGACTCGTGCCTGGAGCGCCTCAGGACTGACATGGAGGTGGTGGTCCGGGCCGTACGCCAACTGCAGGCCACCACACCACCTTCCCAGCTCCCGCGGTCGTTCTAGCCACCCCACCACCAGCTACATCACCCGGTCCGATCAGCAACGTCCACCCTTCCCTCCCAGAGCGGTTTGACTCACCCCAGCTCATTGGAGGGGGTTTCTCCTGCAGTGTGTCCTCCACCTGGCCCCTCATGCCGGGGCGGCCTCCAAGAGGGACAGGGTGGCCTTGGTGATCTCGGCACTGACAGGCAGGCCTCTGGAGTTGGCGCATGCCATCTGGGAGAGGGACGGCCCAGAAGTGCATTCCTATGAGCCCTTCACCCAATTCTTCCGTGCCATCTCCAACCACCCTAAGGAGAGCCAAAAGGGAGGTGAACGTCTCCTGTATCTACGCCTAGGGTCAAGGGCAGTGTCAGAGTATGCTATGGATTTCCGGATGGTGGCTGTGTCCACTGGCTGGAATGACCAGGCCCTGTTGACGGTTTTCCGCAGCAGGCTACAGGTGGACGTCCAGACTGAGCTGACCTGTCGTGATGAGGACCTCACGCTGGACCAGTTCATCGTCATAATCTCCTGCGTGCCCGTCGTTGCCCATCCCCGGGGTTCGGGTCTCTCCCAGGAATCTCCAGCGAGACTGAGCCCATGGAGGTGGGCACGACGCACCTTCCCCTTGAGGAATGTCACTGCTTCCTTCAACAAGGTCTCTGCTCCTACAGCGGGGAGTCGGACCACCCCTGGAACACCTGTTCCAGAAGGAGAACCAGACGAGGAAGCGAAAGGCCGAGGAGCGCTTCTGCACCTTCCCAGGTAGGCGTGGATGTACCTTGCTCCTCTCTGTCCACTCAGCCCGTCCTCCTCCCTGCCACCTTCTCTGACAATCCAGGCCCCCCACTCAGTCCTGCACTAGTGCATTCAGGTGCTGCAGGCATTTTCCTAGACCGGTCAGTGGCCTTACCATTATGCATTCCTCTAGTCCCTTTTACAACCCCCTATCCCAGTCCTTGCCCTATACAACAGTCCCCTAGCAACAGGACTGGTGCGCCTGACCACGATTCCCATTTCCCTCACAGTTACTCCCAACCACCATGAACACATCACTTTCCTCATCTTAGACTCTCCTGCACACCCTGTAGTTTTAGGTTTCCCCTGGCTACTGTTACATAAACCCAGTATATCGAGAACAGAGAGGAGGTTGTTGGGTTGGTCGCAGGAGTGTCAGGGGAGGTGTCTCTCTGTGTCAATCTGTGCCACCTCCGTGGAAAGTCTGGACCAGGCCGCCCACGTCCCTATCTCGGTGGAGTATTGGGACCTACAGGTGGCCTTTTTGAAGACTCGTGCCATGTGCCTGCCCCCTCAGTGCAGTCCCATGGGCGATATCGACCTACTGTCTGGTTCTACCCTCCCGCGAGGGTACATCTACCCTCTCTTGCATGCAGAGACCGAAGCCATGGAGGCCTACGTCCATGGAGGCCTCCATCCACCTCTCCGGCCACCTCCAGCTTATTTTTCGTGAAGAAGAAGGAGGGAGGTCTCTGCCCCTGTATCGATTACCGGACACTGAATGAGGCTACTGTTAACCTGTTAGGGCTAGGGGGCAGTATTGACACGGCTGGATAAAAAACGTACCCGATTTAATCTGGTTACTACTCCTGCCCAGTAACTACAATATGCATATAATTATTGGCTTTGGATAGAAAACACCCTAAAGGTTCTAAAACTGTTTGAATGGTGTCTGTGAGTATAACAGAACTCATATGGCAGGCAAAAAACCTGAGAAGATTTAATGCAGGAAGTGGCCTGTCTGACAAGGTGTCGTTCTTCTTGCCTCTGTTTATTGAAGACTGAGGATCTCTGCTATAACGTGACACTTCTTACGGCTCCCATAGGCTCTCAGAAGGCGGCAAAAAGCTGAATCGTGGCTTTGCAGGCTCTGGCTGAAAAAAAGTAGCGCGTTTGGGTAGTGGCTGGTTACAGTACTGTGAGACTCAGGCGCGTGCCCGCATCGACCGAATGCTTTGTTTTCTTTCGTCTGTTTACCTAAACGCAGATTCCCGGTCGGAATATTATCGCTTTTTTACGAGAAAAAATGGCATAAAAATGGATTTTAAACAGCGGTTGACATGCTTCGAAGTACGGTAATGGAATATTTAGAATTTTTTTGTCACGAATTGCGTCATGCTCGTGACCCTTATTTACACTTCGGATAGTGTCTTGGAACGCACGAACAAAACGCCGCTATTTGGATATAACGATGGATTATTTTGGACCAAACCAACATTTGTTATTGAAGTAGCAGTCCTGGGAGTGTATTCTGATGAAGAACATCAAAGGTAATCAAACTTTTGTAATAGTAAATCTGACTTTGGTCAGGGCTAAACTAGGTGGGTGTCTAAATAGCTAGCCGTGATGGCTGGGCTATCGACTGAGAATATTGCAAAATGTGCTTTCAACGAAAAGCTTTTTAAAATCGGACACCTCGATTGCACAAAGGAGTTCTGTATCTATAATTCTTAAAATAATTGTTATGTTTTTTGTGAACGTTTATCGTGAGTAATTTACAAAATTCACCGGAGGGTGTCTGATTATTTCTGGCTGGGTACTCTGCTGACATAATCTAATGTTTTGCTTTCGTTGTAAAGCCTTTTTGAAATCGGACAGTGTGGTTAGATTAACGAGAGTCTTGTCTTTAAAATGCTGTAAAATAGTCATATGTTTGAGAAATTGAAGTAATAGCATTTCTAAGGTATTTGAATAACGCACCACAGGATTCAACTGGCTGTTGAGTAGGTGGGACGAATTCGTCCCGCCTAGCCCAGAGAGGTTAAATTCAGCTATCCCCTGCCTCTCATTCCCACTGTGATTGAACAGATGCACGGTGTTAAGTACTTTACTAAATTGTATTTACGCAGTGCCTACAACCTGGTGCATATCAGAGAGAGGAATGAATGGAAGACCGCCTTGAACACTAGCACCGGGAACTACGAATGCAGGGTAATGCCCTACAGCCTGACAAATGCTCCCTTGGTGTTTCAATCATTCATTAACGAGGTGTTTAGAGACATGTGGGTCGCTGTGAAGTGGTGTACATAGACAACATCTTGGTGTGATCCACTACATGCTAGCAACATGTCTCTCATGTCAGGTTCATTTTGGAGAGGGTGATAGGGCATCACCTGTACGCCAAGGTGGAGAAGTGCCTTTTATTTCAGCAGGCGGTCTCATTCCTGGGCTATCCACCGTGGGAGTGGAGATGGAAGAGCAGAGGGTCAGTGCAGTATGGTCATGGCCTGTTGTATCCAACATCAAGGCGGTGCAGCACTTCCTTGGTTTTGCAAACTATTTCAGGCGCTTCAATAGGGGTTTCAGCACAGTGGTGGCCCATCTCACCTTCCTCCTGAAGGGAGGTCATCGACAGCTGTGCTGGGCTGGGGAGGCCAACGAAGCCTTCCGCTCGCTCAAGGAACATTTTGCTAATGCACAAGTTCTGGCTCACGCTGTACCGTCTCTGCCCTTCATCGTGGAGGTGGATGCCTCTGAGGTTGGAGTAGGAGCTGTTGTATCCCAACGCACTGGATTGCAGCCTAAACTCCATCCATGCTTCTTTTACTCGCGGAAGCTGTCTCCTGCAAAGCGGTATTACGATGTGGAGGATAGTGAGTTGTTGGCCATCAAGAAGGCGCTGAAAGCACTGGCTGGAGGGTGCTAAACACACATTCATTGTCTGGATGGACCACAGGAACTAGAAGGATTACTTTATCCTATCCCAGGTATTCCTTAAAGAGGTGGGGTTTCAGGTGTCTCCGGAAGGTGGTGATTGACTCCGCTGTCCTGGCATCGTGAGGGAGCTTGTTCCACCATTGGGGTGCCTGAGCAGTGAACAGTTTTGACTGGGCTGAGCGGGAACTGTGCTTCCGCAGAGGTAGGGAGGCGAGCAGGCCAGAGGTGGATGAACGCAGTGCTCTTCTTTCGGTGTAGGGACTGATCAGAGCCTGAAGGTACGGAGGTGCCGTTCCCCTCACAGCTCCGTAGGCAAGCACCATGGTCTTGTAGCAGATGCGAGCTTCAAATGGAAGCCAGTGGAGTGTGCGGAGGAGTGGGGTGACGTGAGAGAACTTGGGAAGGTTGAACACCAGACGGGCTGCGGCCTTCTGGATGAGTTGTACGGGTTTAATGGCACAGGCAGGGAGCCCCGCCAACAGCGAGTTGTAGTAATCCAGACGGGAGATGACAAGTGCCTGGATTAGGACCTGCGCCACTTCCTGTGTAAGGCAGGGTCGTAGTCTGCGAATGTTGTAGAGCATGAACCTACAGGATCGGGTCACCGCCTTGATGTTAGCGGAGAATGACAGGGTGTGGTCCAGGGTCACGCCAAGGCTCTTAGCACTGTGGGAGGAGAACACAATGGAGTTGTCAACCGTGATGGCGAGATCATGTGAGGATATGACAGAGCCAAGTGACTTGGTGTATAGCGAGAATAGGAGAGGGCCTAGAACTGAGCCCTGGGGGACACCAGTGGTGAGAGCACGTGGTGCGGAGACGGATTCTCGCCACGCCACCTGGTAGGAGCGACCTGTCAGGTAGGATGCAATCCAACAGTGAGCCGCGCCGGAGATGCCCAACTCGGAGAGGGTGGAGAGGAGGATCTGATGGTTCACAGTATCAAAGGCAGCAGATAGGTCTAGAAGGATGAGAGCAGAGGAGAGAAAGTTAGCTTTAGCAGTGCGAGAGCCTCCGTGACACAGAGAAGAGCAGTCTCAATTGAATGACCAGTTTTGAAACCTGACTGATTTGGATCAAGGTCATTCTGAGAGAGATAACAAGAGAGCTGGCCAAGGACGGCACGCTCAAGTGTTTTGGAGAGAAAAGAAAGAAGGGATACTGGTCTGTAGTTGTTGACATCGGAGGGATCGAGTGTAGGTTTTTTGAGAAGGGGTGCAACTCTCGCTCTCTTGAAGACGGAAGGGATGTAGCCAGCGGTCAATGATGAGTTGATGAGCGAGGTGAGGTAGGGGAGAAGGCCTCCGGAAATGGTCTGGAGAAGAGAGGAGGGGATAGGGTCAAGCGGGCAGGTTGTTGGGCGGCCGGCCGTCACAAGTCACAAGATTTCATCTGGAGAGAGAGGGGAGAAAGAGGTC
The DNA here is from genome assembly GCF_965601325.2 of Salmo salar. Lineage (NCBI taxonomy): Eukaryota > Metazoa > Chordata > Actinopteri > Salmoniformes > Salmonidae > Salmo > Salmo salar. The sequence continues at coordinate 39,215,059 of NC_138310.1, read as the reverse complement.
AAAGCATAGGGTAGGGCAATGTGAGCAGGACCAGCGGTGTTGTTTGACTTAACAAACGAGGATCGGATGTCGTCAACCTTCTTTTCAAAATGGTTGACGAAGTCATCCGCAGAGAGGGAGGAGGGGGGAGGGGGAGTAGGATTCAGGAGGGAGGAGAAGGTGGCAAAGATCTTCCAAGGGTTAGAGGCAGATGCTTGGAAGTTAGAGTGGTAGAAAGTGGCTTTAGCAGCAGAAATAGAGGAAGAAAACGTAGAGAGGAGGGAGTGAAAAGATGCCAGGTCCGCAGGGAGGCTAGTTTTCCTCCATTTCCGCTCGGCTGCCCGGAGCCCTGTTCTGTGAGCTCGCAATGAGTCGTCAAGCCACGGAGCAGGAGGCGAGGACCGAGCCGGCTGGGAGGATAGGGGACATAGAGAGTCAAAGGATGCAGAAAGGGAGGAGAGGAGGGTTGAGGAGGCAGAATCAGGATATTGGTTGGAGAAGAATTGAGCAGAAGGAAGAGATGATAGGATGGAAGAGGAGAGAGTAGCAGGAGAGAGAGAGCGAAGGTTGCAACGGCGCAATACCATCTGAGTAGGGGCAGAGTGAGTAGTGTTGGAGGAGAGCGAGAGGGAAAAGGATACAAGGTAGTGGTCGGAGACTTGGAGGGGAGTTGCAGTGAGATTAGTAGAAGAACAGCATCTAGTAAAGATGAGGTCAAGCGTATTGCCTGCCTTGTGAGTAGGGGGGGACGGCGAGAGGGTGAGGTCAAAAGAGGAGAGGAGTGGAAAGAAGGAGGCAGAGAGAAATTAGTCAAAGGTAGACCTAGGGAGGTTAAAGTCACCCAGAATTGTGAGGGTTGAGCCATCCTCAGGAAAGGAACTTATCAAGGCGTCAAGCTCATTTATGAATTCTCCAAGGGAACCTGGAGGGCGATAAATGATAAGGATGTTAAGCTTGAATGGGCTAGTGACTGTGACAGCATGGAATTCAAAGGAGGAGATAGACAGATGGGTCAGGGGAGAAAGAGAGAATGTCCACTTGGGAGAGATGAGGATTCCAGTGCCACCACCCCGCTGACCAGATGCTCTCGGGGTATGCGAGAACAAGTGGTCAGACGAGGAGAGAGCAGTAGGAGTAGCAGTGTTTTCTGTGATAATCCATGGGTAGCATAGGCTGAGATGAACTCTGCCTTGTTGGCCGCAGACCGGCAGTTCCAGAGGCTGCTGGAGACCTGGAACTCCATGTGGGTCGTGCGCGCTGGGACCACCAGGTTAGAGTTGCAGCGGCCATGCGGTGTGAAGCGTTTGTGTGGCCTGTGCAGAGAGGAGAGAACAGGGATAGACAGACACATAGTTGGCAGGCTACAGGAGAGGCTACGCTAATGCAAAGGAGATTGGAATGAAAATTAACTAAACAACTGGGGAAGCGAGAGAGCAGGGCCTCCCTCACTAACCATTCACTGAAACACTCAAATATAACTTTTCCAACTTCCACTTTAGAAATTGTAATTGATGTAAACTACAGTGGTTCAATGTTTCCAGGAATAGGCTCAAACTTAGTTTATTCAGCTAGATAACTTGGTACAGTATTCTTCCGTGAAACCCACCCAGTGCACTGTATCCTATGACGCCGTAGCTAACTAGCATGCTAGCATCCAATAACACACGGTTAGCACCAAAACTTGGTTACAACAAACTACCAATGGATAATTCGTGTCCGTGTCTAGTTCCTTTCATAACGCAGAAGTAATTAAACGTTGGCTAGCTAACACAAAGTCGGAACTGCTAGCTGGTAGAGTTGGCTAGCTAGCAGTGGCTGCGTTTACCTTTATCTTTGATACAAAGACAACTATATAGCTAGCTAACATTACACTAATCAAATTGTTCCGTTGTAATGTATTTAGTTTCTATTTAGTTTCTACAGTACTGCTAGTTGGTAAAGTTGGCTAGCTAACAGTGGCTGTGGTGTTGACTGCATCGCTGCGAACGAATACAGCTGGCTAGCTAACCTTGTTCGTTTCTCAAAGTTAGTTTCTCAAAGCTACACCTTTAGCTACACCTTTATCCTTGATACAAAGACAGCAAAGACAACTATGTAGCTAAATAGCTAACATTACACTAATCAAATCGTTCCGTTGTAATGTAATGAAATGTAATATTACCCGCGGAGCGAAGTACAGCCCGACTACTCACTCCAGCATCCGGATTGTGGACAACAGTCCTGTGGATAAGCATCTGCTTCATCTGATCACATTTTTATAGACCGAGTCACTTGTGCTTCCTGCTTTGATTTTTGCTTGTGCGCAGGAATTAGGAGGATAGAATTATGGTCAGATTTGCCAAATGGAGGGCGAGGGAGAACATTGTTACCTTCTCTGTGTGTGGAATAAAGGTGGTCTAGAATTGTTTTACCTCTGGTTGCACAATTAACATGCTGAATTAGGTAAAAACGGATTTAAAGTCCCCAGCCACTAGGAGAGCGCCACCTCTAGATGAGCGTTTTCCTGTTTGCTTGTGGTGGTATACAGCTCATTGAGTGTTGTTTTATTGTCAGCATCAGTCTGTGGTGGTATGTAGACAGCTACGAAAAATACAGATGAAAACTCTCTAGGTAGATAGTGAGGTCTACAGCTTATCATTAGATACTCTACCTCAGGCGAGCAAAACCTTGAGACTTCCTTAGATATTATGCACCAGCTGTTGTTTACATAAATGCATATGCCCCCGCCCCGTGTCTTACCAGAGGCTGCCGTTCTGTCCTGCCGAAAGAGTGTATAACCCGCCAGCTGTGTGTTCTTAATGTCGTCGTTCAGCCACGACTCGGTGAAACATAAGATTTTATAGTTTTAAATATTCCTTTGGTAGGATAAATGTGCTTTCAGTTCATCCCATTTATTTTTCATCGATTGAACATTAGCTAACAGAATGGAAGGCATGGGCAGATTAGACACTCATTGCCTGATCCTCACAAGGCACCCTGATCTCTTTACGCAAAATCTGCATTTCCTTCTCCATTGTATAACGTGGATATGGGCCTGGTGTCTGTATTATATCCCTCCAGTCCGACTCATTGAAGAAGAACTCTTCGTCCAGTTTGAGATGAGCAATCGCAGTTCTGATGTCCAGAAGCTATTTTTGGTCACAAGAGACGGTAGCAGCAACATTATGTACAAAACAAGTTACGAACAACGTGAAAAAACTAACAAAATTGCATGGTTGGTTAAGAGCTCTCTTACTCCTCTCTACCTCATTGACACCAAGACCAGAGTAGGCACATTTTGTATTTAACGCAACAGTTTGTGACAAAACTGTTGGTAAAAATGAGATGGAAACATTGAACATTAGATTTTTATTCGGTACATCACGCACTGATTGTCAATGGTGTGCGTACTGGGAGCGGAGTCAGGGTGTAGGAGAGCAGAGAGTTGTGAACAGGCACACACTTTATTTAGGCAGGAGAAACCACCAGACGGACGCCACTACGTCGAATCCTCCAGCCAATATGCCAAAGTGCAAAAATGCGCAAACAGTCATAATAATTATGTACAAACAAATAAACATACCTCGTGAAATAAAACACGGAATAAACGCACACCAGAATAGCGCATCAAACAAGACCCGTAACATGAAACAATCTCACACAAAGACATGAGGGGGAACAGAGGAATAAATACATGTAGTGTGATTGAGGAATGAAAACCAGGTGTGCAGGGAACAAGACAAAACAAATGGATAAATGAAAAATGGAGCTGAGATGGCTAGAAAGCCGGTGACGTCGACAGCCAAACGCCGCCCGAACAAGGAGAGGAGCCGACTTCGGCGGAAGTCTTGACACTGACTTTCATCCTGAACATGTCAGTTTGGTGAATACTCAACACTTGTGGGAAAATTTACATTTTTTTATGCAGATTTTAGAATATTTGCTTGAAAATCTGTTGCTAATTGGATGGAAACGTAGCTACTGACTGTGATATATGATTGTCCCATCTAGCTATCTTAAGATGAATGCACTATATGGATAAGAGTGTCTACTAAATGACTACTAATTTCCATCAGGAAGAAAAAAAGTGCCGGTAATATATGTCAGATCTTTTGAACTGTTTGGGAAACAAGCAGTTTTTGCTGTAGCAATGGTGCAAGCATGGGCTATGGCTATCAAATATGCACTCGTTTATGTCTCTAGGCACTCGAAAACAACGGTACAGTGAAGCCATATCATTACAACAATTGCTTTTGTTTTTCGAGGCGCACTGGTGCTCCCATATTAAAATTCTAGGTCGCACAGCAAAATATTAGGAGGATATGCGACCAAAATGGTGGCACCTTAGAGCCGTAGATCTGATTGCTGGTGTTATTTTTCTTCAAAAGCATAACATTAACTTTTTCATTAAGATTTTCAATGAGCAGCAGAGGGAAATGTGATGAGGTACCCAAAAACGGAAGAAAAAAAAAATATATATAAAAAGAGGATATTTTAATTAGTTAAGTTTGGTGCAGGACTGGAATGTAGTTGATAAGACTCAAATTTCTAAAAACAGTATATGCAGAAAACATATTCTTATACACAACAGAATGATCTATGTATTCTACAGCATGTATCCACAAAGTCATCCAAAGACAAATGAAATTCATTCATATATGTCATTGTTTGTTGTAGCAGTGCTTCAGGCTTGTTGAACTATTTGGATTCTTTGGCTCTCTTTTTGATGACGCTATTTATAGCATAGAATTGGAATTCTATCGCAATGTGAACATTGGGAGTCGGACCATATTTGCCTGCATGGGGTCATAAAGAGAGTAAACTCAGACTAAATTAATGCAGGTTTGCTGTGTCATCATTTTGAGCAGCAAAGATCCTAAAAGCAGACAGGTTTCGCCTCTTCATTATGAAATATCAAGATTTGACAGTTTGAGTGTAACACACCAGCTCCATACATGGGCGACTTCCTCTTTCCCAGGAAATGACCATGGTTCACAGCAGCACAGGAGCAAAGAGAAGCCAGATGGTTTGTGTTTGTGCTTCCTATTTGTCCTACATAACTTTGGAAAACAAAACAAATAGTCAATAGAGGGCCTCAAGACAAGCTTAACATACTGTGATAAATATAGACTAGACTTCTTTCTGCTTTTTGATTGTGGAATGTCATCTAGAGTGCTGATGGAATTCCTGAAAGCTACAACACATGAATATCATGAATGGGTTGAATGTTGTTCCAGAATTCATAAAGCTGTCTCTGTTTTTCATGTATGTCAGAATAGGTTTAGGAAAGACTGGAAGCACTTCAGAAAACATTTGTTGAGATAATTTTTCTTTGTTAAAAATTAAGCTGAAATATGGAAATACAGAATCCAGTGTGTAAAAACCCAATAACTAGAACAATGTGTCCATATACATAGAAAGTAATAAAAAACGGAACCTGAGCGACCATAGTGAGCTAACGAGAGAGAGAGAGAGAGAGAGGAGAGAGAGAGAGAGAGAGAGAGAGAGAGAGAGAGAGAGAGAGAGAGAGAGAGAGGCAATGGTGTGTGAAAGTCCAGTGAACTTCCTTCACTGCTCTGCTCAGCTCAGTAAAGGTTCTATAATCACATGGATGATAAACACTTCTTTCAATGTTGAAGACCTCCTGCTGCAGCTACTGTACAGCTTCAAGTTTGTTTAGTGTAGTGAGATATAGAGGAGGCAGCCGCCTTCTTTGCTTTTACAGTAGGTGCCAAATATTCTGGGTCTTTTGATTCCCATAATTCCACAGAGAATGTATAAATGTATTGCAATTGAGTCGTAGGGAACTAACCTCATATTTTGGATGCAAGCTGTAGTCTCATATATCAAAATGAAAGTTATGACTTTGAACATTCTGAGAACGTTTCTGAGCTGTGTGCTCTCATTCATCACCTACTCAGAGATAATGAAATGTTGTGGTGTGTGTGTGTGTGTGTGTGTGTGTGTGTGTGTGTGTGTGTGTGTGTGTGTGTGTGTGTGTGTGATACCTGTGTTGTAGTGGTAACCGGTATCAGATGAAGAAGGAACCACATTTGGGTTTGATTACAATGGATGAGTCTTGATTATAGTTCTGTCTTTATTCCAATGCTAAAGGAATGGACTCAAATAACATCATATAGTACATACCCATCCCCTGGGTATCACCAAATTAAAGTTCTCATTAACACACACGCACACAAACATGCACACACACTTACTTAGCTTCAGCTATTTTACTCTGTTTTCGACCCACTGTGCTTTTCACCTGCATGTTCTAAAGGCTCTCTCGTGGAGCCTAATTGGAGAGCAGTGGAGGCTGCTGAGGGGAGGACCTCTCATAATAATGGCTAGAATGGAGTGGATGGAATGGTATTAAACACATGGTTTGTGTTTGATACCATTCCATTCACTCCATTCCAGCCATTATACTCCTTTCCAGCCATTATTATGAGCCGTCCTCCCCTCAGCAGCCTCCACTATTGGAGAGGCAGAGTGTCCTGTATTTGCCACTCAGCAGAATGCTGTACTGTAGGGTGAACTGGGAAGAGAACAGATTAATATTGACGGCGAGAGGTAACGACAGTACATGCGACGGAGGCTGGCTAAAACTGACAAGACAACCCAATGGAGGGGAAAACAGGCAGACTGCAAGACTCTCTGAGGAGAAAAGTAAGGAGAGAGGGGAAAACAGGCAGACTGCAAGACTCTCTGAGGAGAAAAGTAAGGAGAGAGGGGAAAACAGGCAGACTGCAAGACTCTCTGAGGAGAAAAGTAAGGAGAGAGGGGAAAACAGAGGGGGATGGAGACACTGAGTAGCAGTATTGCTTGTCATTGACTCAAATCGATTGTGCCAATGCTACTGGTTGGGGATAGAGAAAATAACACTATTCAGTTCATTCATACAGTGGATATGAATCCAAATTGTGAAAATAGTGTAAAATAGAATTGAATCAGCTCTAGAAGAATATTGAACATTATTGTTCACTTTTGAGGCGATGCCAAAGAAAATTGCTCACCACCTAAAGGGTAAACGGGATAATCAAACCGTTTATTGTGTCTGTTTGTTTCTCTGTTCAACTCACCTCAGCCATATTTACCTGGTAGCTAGCTGTTAGAGAGGCAAGCCAGTAACTGGAGGGTTGCCAGCTCAAATCCCAAGTCTGATGATTAAAATCTGGTGAGAAGGGTTGCTGGTGTCAAATCCTAGACACCATTGCCTGCTGTTGTACCCTTGAGCAAGGCACTTAATCTCCCACAACAACTGCTCCCTGGGTGCCCAGTGTGGCATTATCCCTGCACCTCTCCAAAACCTGTGGGTCTGTGTGTCTTTCGTGCAATTGACCAATAAAGTCATCTTAATTAGAGGCATGCCTGGCGCTGAAGTGTGGAGTTAACACCTCTTTAATTCTCCAGTCCTGTGAAAAGTCACAGTCTGTAAAGAATCGCCACATACCATCGGCCATAAATGCATATTTTAGACAGTCCCTCTAAACTACAGGGCTTTTCCTGGCAACCTCAATCTGGCACGAGTTTGACCGGAGGCAATCTCTTTCTCTATATACTCCTCTTTCTTCCCCTCCTCCTTTTCAGCCCCCACAAACCATCAGGGCAATCTGGCTCAGTGACACTTTTACAAGATGTCCAGGAGTGAACTATAACCAGGCCAATACATTTGCTCCAAACTACCTGTCACACACCTGCTGGTGGAACTGCTGTGTGGCGTTCTCTCATCACCACAGCACCGCTAACTGCTAACAGAGAGACACCATCGCTAACCTCTAACAGAGAGACATCACACCACCGCTAACAGAGACACCACACCACTGCGAACCGCTAACAGAGAGACACCACACCACTGTTAACCGCTAAAAGGGAGACACCACACCACTGTTAACCGCTAACAGAGAGACAAAACACCACCGCTAAACGCTAACAGAGTCACCACACCACTGCTAACCGCTAAAAGGGAGACACCATACCACTGTTAACCGCTAACAGAGAGACACCACACCACTACTAACTGCTAAAAGGGAGACACCACACCACTGTTAACCGCTAACAGAGAGACACAACACCACTGCTAAACGCTAACAGAGAGACACCACACCACTGCTAACCACTCACACAGAGACACTGCACCACCGCTAACCACTAACAGAGAGACACCACACCACCACTAACCTTTAACAGAGCGACACCACAGGCCACTGCCATTTGACCAGCCATCACTGTGTGACACCTGCTTTTCTTCTCCCCCGTAGGTGTGCCTCAATACTATTACAGATCATCACTGTCTGTATATTATATATGACATCTATTCCAGGCTGCAATTAGTTCATATGTGACACCTATTCTATGTGACAGATAAAGTGTCATGGGAGCCGATTCTGTTAGGATAAATACAGTGAGTGAATTAGTTATGATGTAGATGACTCCCACGCCTGATCCAAGTTACGTCGCCTTGTTGGTTTCACATCCTAATCACTGTTCTTGTATAATTAGCTAATTGCAGCAGTTCTACATTCAGCCATTGATTGTTTAATTGAGTGCAAAGAGTCTGTTGCTGCAGGATTGTGAATGATGCATGGTGGAGGGGTATAATGTGATTGCCTGTACATGGCCTGAGCTGAGTAATAGTGACACAAAGCATTTACATGTGACCCACACATGGTACTACTAGGCTAGGGGAATATGCACTGGCATGTACATTTTTCTGCATATGGATAACAGTCCTCATTATGGCAAATGGTAATTCACTACCAAAAGTTTTGAACTGTATGATATGGATGGAGTCAAGACACACACACACCCACACACACTCACACATGCACACAACCACACACAGAAGTGTATCACATTGAGGAAAACACATTAAAGCTCAAAATGAAAGGTAATATCCTGTGACCTTTACTATGGGACCAGTCTCCATTATTCAAACCTGGGCCAGATGAAATCTGATAGTGAATCGGTTAAATGATTCAGACTAGGTCATGGTTTATTCATTTTAGGAGTTTACTGTGTTGCAACTTCCTTCAGCCAATGTTTGGGAAGTACAAAAAGACAGGCAGAGTCAGATGATAATATATGCTCAAAATGACACACATCTGTATGTGTGTGTTTGAATGGTCGTGTCTGTAACCGTGTCCTTGTCCGTGTACCAGACAGATGCCTGTAGTTAGTTCTGACAGAGGTGACTGTGTCAAGGTTACAGGTGTTTGTATTTGCCTTCTATCTGCCTCCCCCCGGGGTTACTACAGTTACCAGCGAGGTCACCATAAAGAATAGTGACCCCAGAGGCTATCGTCACTCACCACTCCCTTTGGCCTGACTCTTCAACAATTGCAGTTCAAGAAATAGACAATGCATAGATAATAAACAGTGAGTAGCAGCAGTGTAAAAACAATATAAATAGTTCAAACATTGTGAATATTTGAAAATATTGACACGCAATTAGTTCAAAACATAGGATAATTCAAAGAAAAGTCTGACTTATTAAAACCATCATTTATATTTTTTAAGTTTCCCATTAGTAGAGTTTCACAGCCTGCTTGAATAAAGGGGGAGACCTAGTCAGTTAATGAATGCCTTTAACTTAAATGTGTCTTCTGCCTTTAACCCAATCCCTCTGAATCAGAGAGGTGCAAGGGCTGCCTTAATCAACATCTTCAACACCCAGGGAATAGTGGGTTAATTGCCTTGCTCAGGGGCAGAACAACAGATTTTTACCTTGTCAGCTCGGGATTTAATCCAGCAACCTTTCAGTTACTGGTCCAATGCCACCTGCCATCTAACCACCTGCCGCCCCAGAATACTTTACTGTGTATGTTAACTTTATATGGTAACCATATAAATTGTTTCTTGTTTCTTGTTATCCACTGGCATTAAATCATCTATTCAATTGGTGATTTTATGGTTTTGATGACAATTGAATGACACTGTATCCCACTGCTGGCTTGCCGCTGAAGCTCAGCAGGGTTGGTCCTGGTCGGTCCCTGCTCGGTCCCTGGATGGGCGAAAATATGCTGCTGGAAGTCGTGTTGGAGGGCCAGTAGGAGGCACTCTTTCCTTTGGTCTAAATTGTTTTTATATCTCAATACCCCAGGGCAGTGATTGGGGACATTACCGTGTGTAGGGTGCTGTCTTTTGAATGGGACGTTAAATGTGTGTCGTGACTGGCACTTATTGTAAGAGTAGGGGTGTCAACCCCGGTCTCCTGGCTAAATTCCCTATCTGGCCATCATGGCCATCTTATCATCCATAGCCTCCAATTGTCTCATGCATCCCCCTTCCTCTCTCCTGTAACTATTCCCCAGGTTGTTGCTGTAAATGAGACTGTGTTCTCAGTCAACTTACGGGGATAAAGAAGGGATAAATAAAAATGTGGCTTTTCTTTTTCTTTTTTTTAACTTTCTGTCCTGTCAGTTAGTAGTTATGTGACCCATCCATTACGCTGTGTATAATTCCTCTCTGTGGCCGCTTGTCTGCCTGTCAGAGTGGTTTTCACAGGCTGTGGCTGTAATAACGTCAGGGCTTCGTGTCTATTCTCAGAGTGGCTGTTAAAATGATTAGTGTTGAATTCAGGGAGGCCAGCCCTCATCAGTGACAGAATGAAGACATTCAAGAGACGTTGAAATGCATTGACTCCCATAAGAGAGAGACGGGTGGTGAAGATTCTGCTCATGAGTGGCCCCGATGCTGCTGTATGGCAGATAACCTACTAACAATATGTAGCCTAGGGAATATCATTGCTAGAAAGCTAAATCAAATCTATTGAATTAACTGCCTTTTACATTGTCCATATCTTTACTAATTACAGTGTAAAAAGTCAATACATCACCTAGAATCATAGGTCAGTTTTGTATAAAGTCAGTTTTGTAATTCAGTATTGCTGTGTTACCCAGGAGTATGCAGGCCTCTGGGATAAGGTATGTGTTTCCTATTAAGTCTTACAACTATGCACTTCACCTCATGACATTTCTATTAACAATGACATCAGTGAGAGAAAGGAGAGATGGAGATATAGTGAGCAGGAAAAAAAGGAAGAGAGTATGTGAGATAAATATAGATAAAAATAGAGATAAATATATATATATATATATATATATATATAGAGAGAGAGAGAGAGAGAGAGAGAGAGAGAGAGAGAGAGAGAGAGAGAGAGAGAGAGAGAGAGAGAGAGAGAGAGAGAGAGAGAGAGAGAGAGAGAGAGAGAGAGAGAGAGAGAGAGAGAGAGAGAGAGAGAGAGAGAGAGAGAGAGAGAGAGAGAGAGAGAGAGAGAGAGAGAGAGAGAGAGAGAGAGAGAGAGAGAGTGAGTTTTGGCAGTGTGGTCGTCTCACATGAAGCTCAGCATGCTGTGACCATATGCTAGTCCAGGTGGACTCTGTATCCAGGCAACCGTATCAAAGCAGCGGGGGCGGCCACTAGTGAATCAAGAGGACTTTTCAAACGGACGACTCAGTGGAGACAACACGGCTATCATCTGTCTTCAGGTAAATCATCTGTCTTTGTGAACACTGCACTCTGTTTGACAACTCCCCAAGGAGCTTATTGAGGATCCCACATTGGAAGATGGCACAAACTTGAGGAAACACCTGGATGGTACAGTTTATTATTTTATATATATAACCTTTAGCTACTGTATTTGTGTTGGTTTCATTGAGATAAAAACTGTTTGTACGAGAGACCTGGGAGAAGATGGAAGCTGGGTGCTTGGTGTATAACCATAAAAACATATACAGTACATTACATGTTACATAGGTAGCCTAAGCCTAGGAAATCAAGCAATATGTTAAGTTTCCCTCCTACTTGGCCTGCACATCCCAGAGGTTACCTCGGAGTTATTCCCTACAGGGGTATGTTGTTGGGGCACAGCAGCAGGACGAGGGCCTTGGGTCACTGGAACACATGGGAACCTTCCTGTAACACTCCAGGACCCTGCCTCTAGCCACCTGCCTATCCCCGGGCACTGGAACTATGGAATTATGAAACGACATCAGGCCCTTAATTTCCCTTAGGCAAGAATATTGAAATACCTAATCAAATCATTAGGCTACATATTAAAAACCAAATAGTATGTGTTGCGTGAGATATGACATCATTATCAAATATTATTACTATGATTTATTATAGAACATTGGCCTCTCCATAATGAGACATTAAAATTGTTCAATTCAGTCAGTGCTTCCAATGACATAAAGTAATCTAATTGTGCTGATGAAGGAGAGGAAAATTAGAAGCATTTGAGACAAGAAACACCATTTGGTGGCAAATTGCTAGTTTGTCAGCCAGTTGTTTAAGGGAACCAATTTTCTATGAAGACACATGAAGCAATTTTCCCCCAAGTGATGAATATGTTGAATGCGAAACGGACGCAAGTCTTTCCGCTTCCATTTTCCTTAACATACGTACTGTATATTCAATAGAATTTAGATCAGCAATCCCATTAAACACTTTTATAATAATCATATTTGCCTGGCTGGATTTATTTAACCAGATACGTCTCAGGAGATGGCAGAAAGGGAGCTGGACTGTTAATAAAGGATTCGACTTTGGGAATTTCTTTGCATTTTTGGGCCCTCTGGAATGCAGCCCAGACAGCCACACTGCCAAGATGTGAGAGCTCTAGCTGTCTCTCTTACTGCCACATACAAACCCAAAACCTCTGCCGTGATTCTCCGTACATTTACAAAACAATCACATTCCTTTCCGATTCGGTAAGTGTGTGGTAAAATCTGAAATAATGATTCAAGGCTATATTTTACCTTTGTAGTTGGGTTTACTATACATCAACTCATCTGGGAAAATGTTAATTACAGTGCCTTCGGTAAGTATTCAGACCCATTGACTTTTCACATTTTGTTAGCTTACAGCCTTAAATAGTTTTTTTTCCCCTCACCAATCTACACACAATACCCCATAATCACAAAGCAGAAACAGGTTTTGAGAAATGTTTATTTATTTAATGATTTATTAAAAATAAAAAACTGAAATATCACATTAACATAAGTATTGACTCTTTCCTCAGCACTTTGTTGAAGCACCTTTAGCAGCAATTATAGCCTCGATTCTTTTTGGGTATGATGCTACAAGCTTGGCACACCTGTATTTGGGGAGTTTCACCCATTCTTCCCTGGATATCTTCTCATGCTCTGTCAGGTTGGATGGGGAGCGTTGCTGAACAGCTATTTTCAGGTCTCTTCAGAGATGTTCAATCGGGTTCAAGTCCAGGCTCTGGCTGGGCCACTCAAGGACTGTGTTGTCTTGGCTGTGTGCTTAGGATCTTTGTCCTGTTGGAAGGTTGAACCTTTGCCCCAGTCTGAGGTCCTGAGAACTCTGGAACAGGTTTTCATCAAGGATATCTCTGTACTTAGCTCCTTTCATCTTTGCCTCGATCCTGAGTAGTCTCCCCGTCCCTGCCCCTGAAAACATCCCCACAGCATGATGCTGCCACCACCATGCTTCACAGTTGGGATGGTGCCAGGTTTCCTACAGACATGATGCTTAGCATTCAGGCCAAAGAGTTCAATCCTGGTTTCATCAGACCAGAGTCTTGTTTCTCATGGTGTGAGAGTCTTTAGGTGCCATTTGGCAAACTCTATATGGGCTGTCATGTGCCTTTTACTGAGGAGTGGCTTCCGTCTGGCCACTGTACCATAAAGGCCTGATTGGTGGAGTGCTGCAGAGATGGTTGTCCCATCTCCAGAGAGGAACTCTAGACCTCTGTCAGAGTGACCACCGGGTTCTTGGTCACCTCCCTGACCAATGCCCTTCTTCCCCGATTGCTCAGTTTGGCCAGGCAGCCAGCTCTTGGTGGTTCCAAACTTCTTCCATTTAAAAATTATGGAGGCCACTGTGTTGTTGGGGACCTTCAATGCTGCAGACGTTTTTTGGTACCCTACCCCAGATCTGTGCATCGACACAATCCTGCCTCGTAGCTCTACTGACAATTCCTTCAAACTCATGGCTTGGTTTTTGCTCTGACATGCACTGTAAACGGTGGGACCTTATATAGACAGGTGTGTGCCTTTACAAATCATGTCCAATCAATTGAATTTACCACAGGTGGACTCCAATAAAGTTGTAGAAACAGCTCAAGGGTGATCAATGTAAACAGGATGCACCTGAGCTCAATTTCGAGTCTCATAGCAAAGGGTCTGAAAACGTATGTAAATAAGGTATTTTCAAAAAAAAAATCTAAAAACCTGTTTTCGCTTTGTCATTATGGGTAACTGTGTGTAGATTGCTGAGGACTTTTTTTGAATCAGTTTTAGAATACAACTGTAACGTAAAAAAATTTAGAAAACGTCAAGGGGTAACTGTATACTGGGCGGCAGGTAGCCTAGTGGTTAGAGCGTTGGGCCAGTAACTGAAAGATTGCTATGTCAAATCCCTGAGCTGACAAGGTAAAAATATGTCGTTCTTCCCCTGAGCAAGGCGGTTAACCCACTGTTCCAGGTTGCTGAAGACATAGGTGTTGATTAAGGCAGCCCCCTCTCTGATTCGGAGGGGTTGGGTTAAATGTGGAAGACACATTTCAGTTGAAGACATTCAGTTATACAACTGACTAGGTATCGGTCTTTCCTTATATCAGATTATTGTACAAGAATATTCAGACTACATTTGACACGGCTCCTATCGAGGAAAGCTTTAAATACTGATGGCTTTTGAACCTTCTGCACAACATTCATGACTTGAGATAAACAAAACTCCACTGCTGAGGAAATGAATGAGCCAGATATTTCAGCTTTTACGCTCAAAACTGTTATTGCTACACTTATATCATCATACATTTTCTAAGAATATTGTCAAGATTCATTATAAATATGCAACACGTTCTAAAAAATGTGGGTCTCATAAACCTATGCTATTCTGCCTTTGATTTTTTTTGTTTAACTAGTGAACAAATTCTTATTTACAATGACGGCCGGGGAACAGCGGGTTAACTGCCTTGTTCAGAACGACAGGTTTTTTCTTGTTTATCTTGTCAGCTCAGGGATTTGATCTAGCAACCTTTCAGTTACTGGCCCTGTGCTCTAACCACTAGGCTTCCTGCCGCCCCTTACTGTATCCCAATGCACCGAAATGTGAAAATAGAATGTTTTTAATGCTACTATATTATTTCAATCCCTTGCTTTAAACTGTAAAACAAACACTAAATCATAACAAAAGCTGGAGCTCTGTCATGGACAACGTCCCCTAACACCTACTCAGTATAGAGGTGGAACTAGTCTGTAGTCCAATCTTCCACAGCTTGGGGTTGAATAATGGTGGAGAGGAAAGGAGAGGCGACGAGAGGACAGAAGAGGAGAGGAAGTCAGTGGAGACAGCTGCATCTTAGCCGTCCACCCTGTGACAGAGTCAGAGAATGTTGTCTGTTGCTCCTTTGCACTAATCTTTTTTAAAGATGAAATGGACAAGGATCTAAATATGGAGAGCTGCACACAGCGCTGGGCGGCAAATAATGAGCCACAGATCAAAATATGAAAGGCTGTGCACAACGCTTGGCGGCAAATAATGAGCCACAGGTGGGAATAGAATTCTCAGAATGGCAGACCACGGATCCAGCTGATACTGAGTGCTTTAGCAGACACACTGATTCACAGTGCTTTACCGTTTAAATGAGGCTGCTGCTGCTAAACATCTCAAGATGCAAAACATAGCAGTCAGTAGGTTACAATGCTGAACAACAATTGATTATCTGATGTAGGTGGCGTTTTGTTAGACTGTTGGTAGAGGTCGGTTATCAGCAGATCACTTGCATGTCTTATTGTCATCCATGGATATTTTTGTGAAGGTCACATCTTTCACTTCTAAACACATGGAATGATTAGTAGGAGGGAGGAAATCTGTGTTCGGTTGGATGTGTTTGGATGTTAATATGGGAGAGGTGACAAGGGGGTATCTGGGCTGTAACCTAGTTTGTGTGTGTGTGCGTGTGCGTGTGCATGCATCCGAGCGGTCTACAATGCAGACAGACCCAGAGTATATGGGGAAAAAACTGACAACAGGAATTTGGCTATTGAACCTTGTGGTAAATTTGGGAAAAGGGGTTACTTACCATCACTCTAAATTTTGGCACATTTCTCTTCAACCGAACTGCAGTTGATATGGTGGAGATTGATCCCAGATCAAAGAAATGCTGTCGCTGATTTCTTCTCCAATCTCCCTCAGATCTCTAAAATATGTTGTAGAGCAAACTCAGTAGTGCTTTGTGACGTCGGCAGGTGCTATTTCCGGGTGTTACCCTCATCCCATAATTTGTACCCCCAGAAATACCATTCAGATTTCATTATAGATAAAGCCTAAATTGCAACAGATATGATTGTGTAATTTCAGTCATTGCACTGCAGTTTGAAGAGGGAGGTGAGGGGAGAGGGGTGTAATTTGGAATCATGTAGACAAAAAATGGTTAACCCAATGGGACACCCAATAAATTTGAACTTTAAAAGACCCTTTTTTATATTGTAGTTTACGACAGTGAAACTCTACATGGGGCCATTACAGTCTTTCACGTCCCTGTTAGGAACCAGTCTCATCGCTAAGAGCATGAAGCATTTCAACTTTAAGTAATAGTCTTCAAGAATCAATGGGTATATATCAATGATTTAAATGTTCAAAAACAGCTGTAAATACCACAGAGTGGGCCTTCAACAAACAGTTAACGAGGAATCAGCTCTACTAAAGATGAATGAAAACTTTTCAATGAGCAAATCGTTTGTTACTACATTGATGAAATCTACCCTAAAGCAGAAAAAACTAAAACCACAGAAATATCTGGAAATGTTTTCATCTTCTTTCTTAAACTTGTTATGGATAGGGGGCAGTATTTTCACGGCCGGATAAAAAACGTACCCGATTTAATCAGATTATTACTCCTGCCCAGAAACTAGAATATGCATATAATTATTAGCTTTGGATAGAAAACACTCCAAAGTTTCTAAAACTGTTTGAATGGTGTCTGTGAGTATAACAGAACTCAAATGGCAGGCCAAAACCTGAGAAGATTCTGTACAGGAAGTACCCTGTCTGACCATTTCTTGGCCTTCTTTGCCATCTCTATCCAAAACAGGGGATCTCTGCTGTAACGTGACATTTTCTAATGCTCCCATAGGCTCTCAGAAGGCGCCAGAACGTTGAATGATGACTTTGCAGGCCATGGCTGAAAAACAGTAGCGCATTTGGTAAGTGGTTGATCTGAGAACAATGAGACTGGGGCGCGCGTGTGCGTGAGACTGGGGCGCGCGACTCCATGTTTACATTTTCAGTCTTTGAACGAAAACAACGACTCCCGGTCGGAATATTATCGCTTTTTTACGAGAAAAATCGCATAAAAATTGATTTTAAACAGCGTTTGACATGCTTCGAAGTACGGTAATGGAATATTTTGAATTTTTTTGTCACGATACGCCCGGGCGTGTCACCCTTCGTTACCCTTCAGATAGTGTCTTGAACGCACAACAAAACGCCGCTATTTGGATATAACTATGGATTATTTGGAACCAAACCAACATTTGTTATTGAAGTAGAAGTCCTGGGAGTGCATTCTGACGAAGAACAGCAAAGGTAATCCAATTTTTCTTATAGTAAATCTGACTTTGGTGAGTGCTAAACTTGGTGGGTGTCAAAATAGCTAGCCATGATGGCCGGGCTATCTACTCAGAATATTGCAAAATGTGCTTTCACCGAAAAGCTATTTTAAAATCGGACATAGCGATTGCATAAAGGAGTTCGGTATCTATAATTCTTAAAATAATTGTTATGTTTTTGTGAACGTTTATCGTGAGTAATTTAGTCAATTCACCGGAAGTGTTCGGTGGGAATGCTAGTTCTGAACGTCACATGCTAATGTAAAAAGATGGTTTTTGATATAAATATGAACTTGATTGAACAAAACATGCACGTATTGTATAACATAATGTCCTAGGAGTGTCATCTGATGAAGATCATCAAAGGTTAGTGCTGCATTTAGCTGTGGTTTTGGTTTTTGTGACATTATATGCTAGCTTGAAAAATGGGTGTCTGATTATTTCTGTCTGGGTACTCTCCTGACATAATCTAATGTTTTGCTTTCGTTGTAAAGCCTTTTTGAAATCGGACAGTGTGGTTAGATAAAGGAGAGTCTTGTCTTTAAATTGGTGTAAAATAGTCATATGTTTGAAAAATGGAAGTTTTCGGATTTTCGATTAGTTTGTATTTCACGCCACGCCCATCATTGGATATTGGAGGAGGTGTTCCGCTAGCGGAACGTCTAGATGTAAGAGGTTAACCCCTGGTCGGGCTCCATCCCGTATGCGGGACGGACATCCAGCGAAAAATCCTATCCCCATTAGCATAATGAAATGTAATATTTTTTTTTCAAATATAGGACTTTGTTATATCGTTTTATAGATACACCTCTCCTTAATTGAACCACGTTGTCCAATTTCAAAAAGGCTTTACAGCAAAAGCAAAACATTAGATTATGTTAGAGGAGTATATCGTAAAAGTAGCCACATAGCCATTTTCCGACCAACCACATGCATCACAAATAACCAAAAAACAGCTAAATGCAGCACTAACCTTTGACAATCTTCATCAGATGACACCCCTAGGACATCATGTTACACAATACATGCATTCTTTTGTTCGATAAAGTTCATATTTATATATAAAAACAGCATTTTACATCGGCGCGTAACGTTGACTAACTATTTTCCCTCAAATGCATCCGGTGAAACAGGGCTACAATTTACTGAATTACTATTCGAAAACATTTTTAAAATGTAATATTGTCATTCTAAGATTTATAGATGAATATCTCTTGAAAGCACCTGTAATGCCAGATTTAAAAATAACTTTACTGGGTAATCACACTTTGCGATAAAAGGGGATGCGATACTCAGAAAAATAGGCTACCGTTACAGGTCAGCGCCATCTTGGAACAATCGCATATCAAATCTAGTCTTGTATACTATTGTCAATAATCCCTTACCTTTGGTTGTCTTCATCAGAAAGCACTTCCAGGAATCCCAGGTCCACAACAAATGTATTTTCGTTCGAAAAAATTAATCCTTTATGTCTTCTTGTTAGCGCGTTCTGAAGGCTGCTCCAAAACTTCCGTCGTGCGCGGGACACCTCTTTCGAAAAAATGCATATTTTTTTTATTTAGGTTCGTTCAAACATGTCAAACGTTGTATAACATAAATCTTTAGGGCCTTTTTCAACCAGAGCTCCAATAAGATTCAAGGGGGATGATTGCATTGTCTTTCAAAACGTTTCGAAAGGGGAGGGTAGCCAGGGGCGCCGGCGTCATAATGGTGATGGCCCTCCTCATGTGACCAATTTCCACAGAGTCTCATTCATTCAGTTTTCACAGTAGAAGGCTCAAATCACTTTGTAAAGACTGGGGACATCTAGTGGAAGCAATGGGAAGTGCTCAATGAACCATTGCTCACTGTGTGAATTACAGGCAAAGTGGTGAAGTTGAGTCCGCAATTCAGAATTCCACATCCTGTTACGATCAGTCTCGGGGTTTTGACTGCCATATGTGTTCTGTTATACTCACAGACACCATTCAAACAGTTTTAGAAACTTTAGGGTGTTTTCTATCCAAAGCTAATAATTATATGCATATTCTAGTTTCTGGGCAGGAGTAATAATCAGAGTATTAATTATATGCATATCCTAGCTTCTGAGTTTGAGTAGGAGGCCGTTTAAAATGGGCACAATTTTTTTTCAAAAATCGCTGTAGTGCCCCCTATCCTAGGCGACCGTCAAGAGGTTAAATGAAAATGATATTTTGTCATTTTTTTTGTAGTGGAAAGTTTCACAAGCAAGTCATCATCCCTCCTCCCTCTGAGTGGTAAAACAATATCAACAACTGAAATTAGAAGCATCTCTTTCGGAGCTCTGGTGAAACTAATAAAGATATATCTAAACCACATGACGTATTTATTCATTTATGGCTGAATGCTGACGTCACCATGTAAAGGCACTAGGCTGGATCTGGTTATTGTCGGAACTGAAGCCTCGGAACTGTGATTCATGATGTGGAACAAAATACAAAACATTCCTCCTCCATCCGTCTTTAGCTTTTTGCAAATATGGCGAATTCCTTTTTGCTTTTGACCACAATGTAACTGACGTTATTCCGTCATAAGTTGCAATATGCAACCATGACATTGATTTTATATTTGAATGTATTCTCTTTAAACCTCGACAAGTAATTTATTATGTTTCTGCTTATTGAAACAGATAGTACTGAAATATTAAAATCACATTCTTGTTCTTGGAGGCTGTGTCAAGGTCATCTCTCATAGTCTTCTGAATATTCTTGATGTACTGCTCAGCTAGTGATGATGTCCCCATAGAAGACAATACCACATTAATGTGTTCTCTGGGCCAGAAAATACTGATAGACTACGCAAAGGATTCAGTTTCAGACATCAGAGAAGAAGTCTCACAAAACAAGTTTCCCCTAATCTTCTTTTCTTTTTTCCTCAGTCATCTTCTGTTTTTTCCCCTTCCCTCTTATGTTGGAGGAAAAGAGCTCATGTAGTTTAGCAGACAGACACCGATCCCTGAGCACAGCATCTGCTGACAAGCCAGACTCCAATTCAGCGCTGGCTCAGAGCATCGGCAGCCGAGAAACCCGATCCAGCTTGGCAGGGAGTCAACTGTCGCTTCCTGCCCCATCCGGGCCCACACAGCTAAGTACTCTTAATTAAAGAGGTTAACTTGTGTAATATGTGACCAGCCAAAAAAAAAGAACAATCGTTTGGCTGTTTCCTCCTCTCCTACAAAAGGGGTTTCCTCTTCCCTGACATACCCTGATGTGAGCTTTGATACTTAAACAATTACATTAAGGAATGAAAGGGACAAGGATCCTCATTGAATCGCACCTAATATGAGGCAACCACCCCACTCGGTCCAGATAGAGAAAGAGGACAAGAGAGAAGAAGAGAGGAGAGGAGAATTTGTGTTCTTGGACAGTTTCTCTCTCTCTCGCTCTCTCTTGCTCTCTCCCCCCTTTTCTCTCTCTCTGGAAGCCTGTAAAAACTGTAACGGTTGTCAGCATTCATATTAATGAAGAGTTAGTTCATTGCCTGAGACATCTGCATTGGGCTGTGGTCCTGCCTGCTGAACGCCAGAAAAATTAGAAATGTAAATGTATACCCAGATACACAATATGAGAGCTTCTTCTCTGTTGTTCTAGGCTTCAGAGCTGTATGAGGCTTTATTCTCCAGAGCCAGTCCTGTGGAACGAGCTATTCATTGCAGTTGCAGCCAGATTGCAAATGACAAAACGTGTACAACAGCCTCTTGTGTTTCAACTGCTATACAAGTGAAGCTCATTTGATTCGACAATCCGATTCTGTATCTCAGCTTTCCATGTTGCTGTCCATGTACAGCTAAAGGCTCATTTGACAAGTAGCTGAGTTCCAAGTTTATTGTTTCAAAGATAGAGAGGAATAGAGATATTATAAGAAAAGAGTTAAAGTGAACTATTTTTAACTCAATTGATACAAAATATACACTGATGTTGTTTAACCTCTTACATCTAGACGTTTCGCTAGCGGAACACCTGCTCCAATATCCAATGATAGGCGTGGCGCGAATTACAAATTCCTCAAAAATACAAAAACTTCAATTTTTCAAACATATGACTATTTCACAGCATTTTAAAGACAAGACTCTCCTTTATCTAACCACACTGTACGATTTCAAAAAGGCTTTACAACGAAAGCAAAACATTAGATTATGTCAGCAGAGTACCCAGACAGAAATAATCAGACACCCATTTTTCAAGCTAGCATATAATGTCACATAAACCCAAATCACAGCTAAATGCAGCACTAACCTTTGATGATCTTCATCAGATGACAATCTTAGGACATTATGTTATACAATACATGCATGTTTTGTTCAATCAAGTTCATATTTATATCAAAAACCAGCTTTTTACATTAGCATGTGACGTTCAGAACTAGCATACCCCCGCAAACTTCCGGTGAATTTACTAAATTACTCACGATAAACGTTCACAAAAAACATAAAAATTATTTTAAGAATTATAGATACAGAACTCCTCTATGCACTCGCTTTGTCCGATTTTAAAATAGCTTTTCGGTGAAAGCACATTTTGCAATATTCTAAGTAGATAGCCTGGCATCACAGGGCTAGCTATTTAGACACCCAACAAGTTTAGCCCTCACCAAAGTCAGATTTACTATAAGAAAAATGTTATTACCTTTGCTGTTCTTCGTCAGAATGCACTCCCAGGGCTTCTACTTCAATAACAAATGTTGGTTTGGTTCAAAATAATCCATCGTTATATCCAAATAGCGGCATTTTGTTCGTGCGTTCAAGACACTATCCGAAAAGGTAAAGAAGGGTGCTGCACACGACGCGTTTCGTGACAAAAGATTTCTAAATATTCCATTACCGTACTTCGAAGCATGTCAACCGCTGTTTAAAATCAATTTTTATGCAATTTTTCTCGTAAAAAAAGCGATAATATTCCGACCGGGAATCTCCTTTTCGGCAAACAGAGGAAAAAAATCACAAAGACGGGGGCGGCCAGGTCACGCGCCTAAGCCCACAGTCCCTTGATTGGCCACTTGAGAAAGGCCTAAAGGGTTCTTGTGCTACACCCCCCCCTTCCCAATCCTCCCCCTTACGGAGGTGGCTCAGGAGCGGGACGCCCCACTTTGGTGGCGCCTCTAGAGCGGGGTCTTCTGGCAGCGCCGGACCAGCGGGCGACTCGGGCTGCGCCGGACAGGCGGGCGACTCGGGCTACGCCGGACAGGCGGGCGACTCGGGCTACGCCGGACAGGCGGGCGGCTCGGGCTGCGCCTGACAGGCGGGTGGCTCTGGTGGCTCCGGACTGGTCGGGCGGCTCTGGCTGCGCCGGACAGGCGGGCGGCTCTGGTGGCTCCGGACTGGCGGGCGGCTCTGGCGGCTCCGGACTGGCGAGTGGCTCTGGCGGCTCCGGACTGGCGGGCGGCTCTGGCAGCTCCGGACTGGCGGGCGGCTCTGGCGGCTCCAGACTGGCGGGACTAGCAGTAGGCCTGGCTCTGGGCGCAGGCACAGGATTCACCAGGCTGGGGAGCCATGCAGGAGGCCTGGCTCTGGGAGCAGGCACAGGACTCACCAGGCTGGGGAGACATGCAGGAGGCCTGGCTCTGGGAGCAGGCACAGGACTCACCAGACTGGGGAGACATGCAGGAGGCCTGGCTCTGGGCGCAGGCACAGGATAGACCGGGTCTTGAGGATGTACTGGAGGTCTGGAGCTGGGATGTAGCTCACCGGGCTATGAGCGTGCACTGGAGACACCGTGCGCTCTACCGCATAACACGGGCCTGACCAGTACCACGCTGCTTCCGGTAAGCACGGGGAGTTGGCTCAGGTCTAACGCCTGACTCTGCCAATCTCCCCGTGTGCCCCCCAAAAAATGTTTGGGGGGGCTGCCTCTTCACCTCCACCTGCTTCCCCGGCAGGCTGTTGCAATGGTCCAATAGCTGTTCCCAAGTCCAGTCTATTCTTCCTTCCAATTCCTCCAGCGACCAGGATGCCATCACCTCCGGAGCACGCTGCTTGATCCACTCCTGGTGCTGCTCCCTTCCACGCTGCTTGGTCCGTTGGTGGTGGGAAGTTCTGTAACATCCGTCGTTAGAGTGAGACCAAGGCGCAGCGTGGGTTGGGTTCATGATATTTTAATATAAACGGTGAACCAGCAAAACAATTAACAAGAAGCAACACAACGAACGAACAGTTTCGCAGGCTACAAACAGCAATGCAAAATCAACTTCCCACACAGACAGGTGGAAAAAGGGCTACCTAAGTATGGCTCCCAATCAGCGACAACGATGTACAGCTGTCCCTGATTGAGAGCCATACCAGGCCAAAACACAGAAATACAAAACATAGATAGGCAACATAGAATGAACATAGAAATAGAAAATATAGAACACACATCAAAACCCCGAAACACACAAAACAAACACCCCCTGCCACGCCCTGACCAAACTACAATAACAAATAACCCCTTTTTTCTGGTCAGGACGTGACAAAAGCATCCTTCACTCATGCTGCCAAATATACCCTCGTAAAACTGACCATCCTACCGATCCTCGACTTCGGCGATGTCATTTACAAAATAGCCTCCAATACCCTACTCAATAAACTGGATGCAGTCTATCACAGTGCCATCCGTTTTGTCACCAAGCCCCATATACTACCCACTACTGCAACCTGTACGCTCTCGTTGGCTGGCCCTCGCTTCATACTCGTCGCCAAACCCACTGGCTCCAGGTCATCTACAAGACCCTGCTAGGTAAAGTCCCCCCTGCTAGGTAAAGTCCCCCCTTAACTACAAAAATCTCTGAAACTGGAAACACTTATCTCCCTCACTAGCTTTAAGCACCAGCTGTCAGAGCAGCTCACAGATCACTGCACCTGTACATAGCCCATCTATAATTTAGCCCATAGCCCATCTATAATTTCAAACAACTACCTCTTCCCCAACTGTATTTATTTATTTTGCTCCTTTGCACCCCATTATTTCTATTTCTACGTTGCACTTTCTTCCACAACAAATCTACCATTCCAGTGTTTTACTTGCTATATTGCATTTACTTTGGCACCATGGCCTTTTTGCCTTTACCTCCCTTATCTCACCTCATTTGCTCACATTGTATATAGACTTATTTTTCTACTGTATTATTGACTGTATGTCTGTTTTACTCCATGTGTAACTCTGTGTTGTTGTATGTGTTGAACTGCTTTGCTTTATCTTGGCCAGGTCGCAATTGTAAATGAGAACTTGTTCTCAACTTGCCTACCTGGTTAATTAAAGGTATAATAAATAAATAAATAAAATAAAGATGGTACTGTTTGTCACTTGTGGTAGGTATCGATCACATCTTGTAGTGTCTTTACAATAATTGTCTCTCTCTATGGAATAAAATCCACACTCTGGTCCAGCCATCAAGTCCAACAAATCACATTTACCAGACAAATATTCAATAGTGCCGTCAAAATACATCTGGCCATAGAAACGGTCCTTCAGGACCAGGAGCCACTGGGCGGTTATCATTAACTGTCAGGACACAGGACACAGGACACAGCCCAGCTCCGGCATCACACATCAAGACAGGGGCCAATCCACCCAGAGCAAAAACAGCTATGAAAAGTTCCCCATTTCCACGCTGGGCTTGACTTCCACTTGACAAAACAAAATAGATGTAATTCAACTTAAGGTATCGTCAATAGGCTCCTTAAACTCAGTGAAAGAGCTGAATTGCCTTTGAAAGGGTTGGCTGTCGATTGCTGGATCGCCCAAGTAGGCTGCCATGTTGTTTTTGTTGTTGTTTTATTTCCTCCTTCTCCTGCTGAGATCAATGCCCTGTGGAGATGGTAATCGCTGTGACAACGAGAGGTAGCGCAGCTCGTTAGTTAAAATGCATATCTCACCCCAGGAATCCTGTCTGGACCTAACGGATACACATCAGTCTTAGCCACCATGTGATAAAACGCTATGGGTCGATTGCAACGAACAGGCAGAACTTAACATGCTCCTGCAAATTACAGCTTGATTTCTTAAAACACTTCTAATGGGAGTTAAAAAACTCTACAAGGTGGACTCTACAAAGTGTCAAAAGCGTTCTGTAGGAATGCTGGCTCATGTTGACTAGAATGCTTCCCAGAGTTACGTAAAGGTGTCTGGAAGTCCTTTGGTTGGTGGACCATTCTTGATACATATTGGAAAATCCCAGCAGCATTGCAGTTCGTGACACAAACCTGTGCACCTGGCACCTACTACCAAACCGTTCAAATGCACTTAAAAATGTTGTCTAGCCCATTCACCCTCTGAATGACACACGTACATAACCCATGTCTCAATTGTCTCAAGGCTTAAAAATCATCTTTAACTCCCTAAGGTCGATGTCCACACCACTGTGGAAATCTAATTAGCATAATAAAAACATGGGATGGTTGGCGGGAGGGAGTTCAAGAGCCTAGGAGCAACCCTGAAGAAGGCCCTGTCGCTGAAGCTCTGCAGCTTCAACCTGGGAGTGACAAGGTGGCCTGCTGTGGTGGAACGGAGTGTGCGTGTGGGTTGGTGGCGGAGAATAAGGTCTGAGAGGTAAGGGGGGGGCAAGATGGTGAAGGGCTGTGTAGGTCAGATGGAGGATATTTTAATCAATGCATTGGGAGACAGGGAACCAGTGGAGTTCACGGAGGACAGGGGTGATGTGCTGCCAGGACTTAGTGTGGGTGAGGAGTTGGGCTGCAGAGCTTTGAACCATTTGGAGCTTATGGAGGGAGCTTGAGTTGAGGCTAGAGAGTTGTGAGCCTTAGGCACTGGAAGGTTGCAACTACAGCCATCACTTCCAACTCCTCCCCCCATGCTCTTTCCAATCTCACAGTACAGTCACATAATAGCCTATGATTGCCATTCGATCTTTGTTTTTCTCAAAGACAGCCCATTTGAGAGAGCTAGGCCAGGAGTAGGTCTGCATGTAGAAACTCATTATACTTGGGTGAGGGATGAAGTCTTTTGTTATTGTCTACAGCTGTAATCAACAATCAAAATGACAACGCGTGCACAGCACAAATCATCCAGTACAGTGCATCACTGATGTCAATATTCTATATGAAGGGGCTGGTTTTCCACTCTCAGGGTCAATAGCAATGGATCAGCAATTAGGTTGAAGCTCTTCAATAAAGCACAGTCCAGAAAAGTGTTGCCTCACTTTGATGCAGATGGTTAATACAATATGAGTAGCTAAATGTGTTATTTTGTTCTTCTCTTGAGGGTCTTGGGTTGGTGGTTGTGTTTGTAATGCTGGTACAATCCAGCTCTAGATGCCTTAACTGAAGCACCCACACTCATTGTTACAGTCAGTGGCATGTGGATTTACAGGTCTTTTATGCTTCTTGGCTCCAGCCCTACGAATGGCTACTCCCTGAATTTGCCACTGTATTGATATAATCTAGAACTGTATTATCTTCATGGGTGTGAACATCTGTAGTAAAGTGATTGTGTAAAATGAAGAGATTAATTTTGAGCTGAATTGATTTTTAGCAGAGTGACTTTCTTATCGCCTTTTGACACAGCGAATAATCAGATCTGACATCAGTGACCGGGCAGTGTCAAGGGGGAACAAGATGTTGATGGGGTTACAGATGAGTAATCACACCACCTCAGTAACATTGGTTATGGCCCACATTTATGGCTGACAGAGCCAGTGTCCAGATAGGCCCCTACAGAGGCTGCCAAGGCTCAAAAAGAGCATTCGACACAATCAGGGTTTTAATGCTACAAACGTTTAGGTCAAGATAACGGGACCATCAAGGGACATGACCTAATCAAACATTGCCTTTTAGTAGAAGTCAGACCGAGGAATAGACATGTTTGGAAAGACAAACAATACTATCAATATAAACAACCGCCTCCTGCTCCCATGAAGCATGGGGTGGCAGGTAGCCTAGTGGTTAGAGTGTTGGACTAGTAACCGGTTGCAAGATCGAATCCCCAAGCTGAAAAGGTAAAAGTCTGTCATTCTGCCCCTGAACAAGTCAGTTAACCCACTAATCCTAGGCCGTCATTGAAAATAAGAATTTGTTCTTAACTGACTTGCCTAGTTAAATAAAGGTAAAATGAAGACCAAATAAACAACCAATGATTATGTTTACGGTACTGAATCAGATTCAGGCCAGGAGGATGGAGTAAACTAATTATACAGTACTTACAGTATCACAAAACACATGACTACATGGGTTATGGGAAACATGGGCTCTTACACAGGAATTGACAGTCCTGCATGTACCTAGAATTTACGTATGAATTACAATGTAAAATGGTAATAACTAAATAATAGCTATTTTGTTTCTTTGAGATTCGTTGAAACAAGCCCTAATACTACCTGCCAACAATGCACCAGGTAGTGGCCAGTTGTCTTGAATGATTTATTAGTAACAGAAAGCAACCATAATTTCACAGTAAACAGTTCATTAGGAGCTATAAAGGATAAAATAAAATAAAGTATTGTGGAGTGTACGGGCTTTCTGCATCTCTTTGAATACAGTGGTAACTAAATGACCAAGTCTTGTTAAAATCCATTCCCCTTTAACACTCCATATAACAAAAATGCATTTGAATCCACTGCCTTGAATGACACATACACACTTAGCTTTTTCATTTCATACCTATAACTCAAAGCATTATTAAAGGGAAATTTCACCCTGGCTCTGCCATGGCATATAGTCATTACAACAGTATATTAACAGCATTACATTTTTATCAGAAACTTCACAATTATCCAAACCACAAGCTAGAACTAGCATATTTTCATTTCACTGGTAGAATCGGGAAGTTTGTAATGTAATCGTTCTACTTACCAGAGATGTACCCCAATGCAGCCAATGGCTTGTGGCTATACGGAATGATGCGGTGACCAAGATTATCAGAGTGATTTTCAGGCTGAATTGATGGGAAATCCATTTTGACGACAGCTGAGAAGTGATCCGATACCATCGATTTCTTTCCTTCACAAAAAATGTAAGATTATTGAATAGAGGTAACCTAACATTAGCTAGTTTGCTAGCCTAGTTGGACTAGCTAGGTCAGTTAGCTAGCTACCTAACATTACAGTCCTGTATTGAACTCTGAAAGCCATTAGCTAAATCATATAGATATATTTTTTTGGTATATACACTGTCAATCAATTTCACCTGGTTGTCACTGCTAGACTGGTAGCTACTGTACCTTCAGCAGAGTAAAGATGTTTCTTAGTGTGTTCTTTGACTGACGTTAGCTAACGTAAGAAAGCTAACTTTAGCAAATAAAAGCAGTTCAATCTGGTAATTTAACCATCTATTCCACCCTTGTCTGGGAAACACACAAAATACAATTGTCAATACAGTTAAATCACTCTCTCTTTGTGTGTTGATAAAATGATGAATGTTTATAAATCGTTTATGGTTGGTTAGTTGGTTCTCAGCCAGTCTCAGCTGGATAGCAATCTTGCTGCCAATTTAGTGATGCTAGTTAGCCAACAGCAAGCTGACAAAATTAACATGTCCATGTTAGGTATGCTATGCTAGCCAGTGTAATAGAGATCAATACAATTAGTTGGGTGGTTGAATTGTGTATTGTTGTGTATTTTGTTGTAGGTGGTACAGAATCCAATTACACCAACATGCGCTTCCAACCCCACAAGGTGAAGGTATGTTGGCAAAAATATTTACAAGCTGACTGCTAAGATAGCTCAATTTACAGCAAGCATGGTATAAACATGAATTGGTTAGTGTTTGTATGGTTTGTGTTTGTGTTATGGGGTTACAGGTGGTTAGATGTAGTCTGAGGACCATATAGTACCTTCCAGACCATTTAATCAATTTAGTCTACCCCTCTTCTCTTTTTAGATTTTCTCTTTGTAAAACTCAGGTTATCTGGAGTCATTCCACAGCGCCCTGCTGAAAAATACCCCGACAGGGCAGCATTTTGGGTACACAAAATGCTGTTATGGAGGTTATGGAGCACAGCAAGATTGTGGTACAGAAACCAGCAGGGACACTGAAAGGTATAAAGTATGACTACAACAGTAATGTCACAACCACCTCATTCATCTCTCTGCAGATTCTCAAAACACAATACAAAGACATGTCTACAAAAATCCCCTGCAACGGACCACTATTGACATGGATGATATGCAAAGTGAATGGACTGGGGGAGGTTTCCAGACAGCACTTTCAGATGAGGAAGGGGCTTTTGGTTGTGCAGAGTTGTGTTTAGACAGTAAATGTATTGTTGATTATAAGAGCGATTGAGGTGCCATTTCTCCTCAATCTCCCATACACAATAATTCATACAGTGTAAGAACTGACCTCCTAAGACATTTCACACCTTCTATAGTCCCCCAGACCATTCACTTTGTTGACTGATCTTTCTTCTCAAAAGCAGCTCCAAATGTCCCCTTATTGTCCCTGAACATCAGCTAGCCAGTCCCATTCGGTTGACACGTCCCTTCAACAAAAAGTGTAAAATGCTAACACCACAACCATGTCTTTCCAGGAGACGTGCAGTACCAGCAAATCTTCTGCAAGAGGACCAAACAGTTGTTGGTTAAGAAGCCCAACACCATTTTTGGCAGAGTCTTATCCAGCTGGCCGTTCACCTCAGGCAGGACAAGACCATTCACCATAAGCAAAAATAATCTTAGCTTCACCAGCCCACCATGCGGAACACCATTGCCAGTGTACCGAAGCCGGATAATGGACTATGGCTGCATTTACATAGGCAGACCAATTCTGGTCTTTATTTTTTTTGACAAATTGGTCTTTTGACCAATCAGATCAGTTCTGGAAAAGATCAGATGTGATTAAGACCAATTAATGGAAAAAATATCAGAATTGGGCTGCCTGTTTAAACAAAGCCAGTGTGGCTCAGCATAAGACCATGTCGAACAACGGTCTCCAAGCCTGTTCCTAGAGAGCTACCCTCCTGTAGGTTTTTGCTCCAACCCCAGTTGTAACTAACCTGTTTCAGCTTATCAACCAGCTAATTACTAGAATCCGGTGTGCTAGATTAGGGTTGGAGTGAAAACCTACAGGACGGTAGCTCTCCAGTAACAGGGTTGGAGAGCCCTGATGTAGAACCACAATGAAAGAAATATGGATATGTTCTATACATTTTCAAAATGTGTCTGCATTTATGGATCCACAAAATATATTTATATAAGCTGTAGAGGGCTCTGTAGCATCAAACAGATGCTAAACATTCAGATATCCAAGGAATGTTTTTTTTTTCAAAATCTAAAATACAGAGTGTACACTATTTAATGTTAACTCAAGATAACTGGATATTCAACAAGAATGTTATATGGTAAAAGTAATATACAAAAAAACAAATACTATGATCAGTGTAGTACAGTTCAACGTGTCCGAGTGTGTCTCAGGTGTAAAGACACACAAGTGCATAGAACTGTAGCTCCAGATTGCTACACCAGTCTTCTCTCATTGATCGAGACAGGTGGGTGTTCACCCCAAAGTTCTGCATGTCATGTTGACAGAGAACTGACTCAGTCAATGACTGAGAAGACTTGAAACAGACAAGATGGCAGCTTCATGGAGCAAAAAAAAGTAATTGAGCATTTCAAGCTGACCGCCTGCAACTGGACACAGAGATTTTGTGAGACTTCTGTTTCCCCAAATAGAGTATGAAGATGGCATCGCTAAGGTTGGTTGAAAATTATCTGTGCTACACCAAACAGTACCTATCCTGTAACTCCTAATAATGGATACCAAATATTTGGTTAAATCACATTATCTGTCGTAACAACCTGTAGCTAAGATAACGAACTGGTGGTAATGACGAAATTGCCATTCACAAAGAAACATACAGTAAGAAAATACAGTATTATCAGTGTAGTAAATTTCAAGGAATACTTGTAAAGCTGTGGGGGGAGTGTTGTCATGATCAAACTGCCATTCAGCTCCTCATAAGTCATCTGCTTGAAATCCAGCATAATGTTTAATCCCTCTAGAGGGGTACAGTTCACAGAATAACGTTCTGCTACAATGACACACACAGGCAAAGGAATTTTGTTTCTGTATCTAGAATCTACTCCAGAAAGAAGCCCAGGCAACACATGGTATTGTCTGTAAAACAAACATATATATTATATATATATAAAAATTATACTCTATTGCACAGGTAGAACTACAGCTAAACTGTGCCAGCATAACATCAACATTAGGGTAGACTAGTTGGACATGCATATATGTGCACAGGCACAGCTATTACATTTGCATCAAAACCTTTGCACAGTTACCAGACCGTACAAATGTACCTAAGTACCTAAGTATCTACCTACAGCCATATCTATCAGGCATGCTCATGTTTTATAGTAAACCAGCTTCAGTTTTACAGATTTACAACAGTAAATTGTTGTATAATTTTTTCTCCTCACTGTTTGCTGGAAAACTTAGCTAGCTAGCTTGCTGGATATATAATACTAATATCTACTGTCTACTACTGTGTACTGCTGTCTACTACTTTCTACAGTTATTTAGATCTGTTTGGAATCATATCTTGTGACGTGCCTATAATTCTGCGAGATTGAAATGCATCCATGGTCATAATCACAACCAATGTCAACCCTTGTCAATTATGTTACATAGCTAACCAGTAAAATTGTTTACAGTTGCATATTTACACACACATTTGATACAAAAGATCTCTGATTGTAAAACCTCTTCTATTTTTAGTCATATATATGGCTACCGGTAGTAGTTTAGCTAACTTAGCTAGGTACCTAGCGAACTGCCTGTAACACAGTAGCAATACACAATATGGGTTTCAGTAGATTAACTAAAGTTAGCTTGGTGGCTTGCAAGAATAATAACTTACTTAGCTAGGCACCGCATTTGTTATCTGTCCTTTTGGTGCTGGCATCTGCTGTAGCTGAGCTTCTAATGTTAGACAAATCCAACTCTTTGTTTCGAATCCTCTTCACTATATCCCGGTTGAAACATGTATGGTTAAATGTCACCCTGTAGCTAATACAACATTTTAAAAAATGCTCCATTGTCAAATTCGTGTTGATGAGCGGAATCACTTGAAGCCATTGTGTCCGGTCAGTTCTTTCAGTTTTCCTAAAGGATTGTGTTGCTGGTGTCTGCCTCATCTACAAAAAAAGCTTGCCTTGGGGGAGGGACAGGGGCCAGAGCACGAATCTCCACCCAACACAAGTTTTAGTCCTTCAAAGACCGGAATTTTTTTTCTTTCTGCTTGTATATTTAGCAATTAATCCGCTGATAGTATCTTCACGGAAAGATATCCAATGGCTCTATCAAACAAGGACAACCATATCCACACACACGTACGTAATATTTTTTTTATTTAACCTTTTTTAACCAGGCAGGTCAGTTAAGAACAAATTCTTATTTACAATGACGGCCTAACCCGGCCAAACCAGGACGACGCTGGGCCAATTATGTGTTGCCCTATAGGACACCCAATCACATCCGGATGTAATGCAGCCTGAATTCAAACCAGGGACTACAGTGATGCCTCTTTTGCACTGAGGTGCAGTGCCTTAGACCTTTGCACCACTCGGGAGCCCTCACTAATGTAGAGCCTTTGCAAAATGCCACAAAGCAGGACTACATTTATTTTTAGATTTTACCCCCCATCAATACACACGAAGACGTCATAGGGTGTATTATTCAGCACGCGAAGCCCAGACATACCTTCCTCCTGGGCAATTATGTGTGAAACACATCTCACAGTCTTTTAATTCCTCGGACATGATGAAAAGAAGCTGAGATTCCCCCATGGGGAAATTCCCCTTTAATGCCTTTCTAACTTTCAGATTAAGATTTGTTTTCCAATTGTCCTATTTTTTCTTTAAAACCTCTTTGGGAAAGGCGTACCGCTAGCGCCCGGCCTCGACAACATCCGGTGAAATTGCAGAGCGCAAAATTCAAAATACAAAATTCATAATATTAAACATTCATGAAAATACAAGTGTCTTACATCGTTTATAAGCTTAACTTCTTGTTAATCCAGCCGCTTTGTCAGATTTCAAAAAGGCTTTACGGCAAAAGCACACCATGCGATTATCTGAGGACAGCGCCCCGCGTACAAAAGCATTACATACATTTTCCAACCAAGCAGAGGCGTCACGAAAGTCATAAATAGCGATAAAATAAATCACTTACCTTTCAAGATCTTCCTCTGGTTGCAATCACAAGGGTCCCAGCTACATAACAAATGGTCCTTTTGTTCAATAAAGTCCTTCTTTATATCCCAAAAAAGTCAGTTTAGTTGGTGCACCTGACTCAGTAATCCAACGGTTTCCCTCGTTCAAAATGCATAAAAATGAATCCCAAAAGTTACCAATAAACAAGACAAACAACATTTCTAATCAATCCTCAGGTACCCTAACATGTAAATAAATTATCAAATTTAAGACGGAGAATAGTATGTTCATTACCGGAGACAAATAACGAAGTGCGCGCCCTCACCGACGCGCACCACAACACTACAGCCAAAATGGGAGCCACTTAGAAAAACTACAAATTCTAACTCATTTTTCAAAAAACAAGCCTGAAACTCTTTCTAAAGACTGTTGACATCTACTGGAAGCCCTAGGAACTGCAATCTGGGAGGTATTCCATTCATATTCCCATAGACAGCCATTACAATGAGTGGTGAGCTCAACAAAACAAAATTAATTTGCCTGCGGGTTTTCGCCTGCTATATCAGTACTGTTATACTCACAGACATTAACAGTTTTGGAAACTTTAGAGTGTTTTCTATCCAATACAACCAATGATATGCATATCCTAGCTTCTGGGCCTGAGTAACAGGCAGTTTACATTGGGCACCTCATTCATCCAAACTTCCGAATACTGCCCCCTATCCATAAAATGTTTTTAAGTCCATTCTTTGTTGAAATCATTTATATTTCCCTCTTCAGTACCTCTTAACTCCACACAGACAGCCATCTGTGAAGATATGGGATTTTGTGTGCCAAGACCAATATAATTATTCAAGTTGTAGTAATACTTATTTTTGTTCAGTATTCCCTTAACATGCATTGAGAATAGTTCTATTAGTGCTCTCCTGGTTTTAAGTGCTGTGCTGAATGGTAAGATCATAGAGAGGTGGATCACACACACATGCACGCACACACAAGAGCACGCACGCACACACACACACACACACACACACACACACACACACACACCTAACAGCAGCCAGAAATTCCTCTGATTTGAATCAAAGGGGAAAGTAAACAATAGGATCATTGTTTTCACTGTAGATCAGGCACCCATGTAATGAATAGACTGAATGCTACATAACAATCAGTCCACAACCTGTCCCTCAAATGAAACAAATACTGAGGTTTCGACAGATAGCGTTTTTCACTTGCGAACAATTCAGGGAAAACAAGAGAGATGTTCTCTGTTTACAAAACTCATGTAACAAGTCGCCTTCCAAATTGTGGTAACGGACAGTCATTCTCAGAGTTACACCTAACACCTCTGTCTTAGCTAAAACACAGAGGCACAAAATGTGGTTCTAAGTACAGAACTCAATGAGAATGGAGAGGGGATTCCAAGCTAGAATCTCAAAAGGATGAAACAATCGGAATGATAAATGGGGTGATGGGAGTTTTCTCTTGCCACCCCATAAAGACTACCCTTACATAAACAGCTAAAGATCTCTCACCCTCGTCCAGATGTGAAGACAATTAGCTAAGGAAGGGAAATGGCTACTCTGCAGGCTAGCAATGATGAGACAGTGGGAGAGCAGTGTGTATGTGTGTGTGTGTGTGTGTGTGTGTGTGTGTGTGTGTGTGTGTGTGTGTGTGTGTGTGTGTGTGTGTGTGTGTGTGTGTCCTGCCTGCTCGGGCGGCGCTCGGCGGTCGTCGTCACCGGCCTACTAGCCGCCGCTGATCCCTTTTTCCTTTTCGTTTGGTATGTCTTATTGTTTGCACCTGTTCCTCATTTGGGTCTTTTGATTTTGGTTATTTAAGCCTGGTTAGCCCGCCCAGGTTTGTGCGGGATTATTTAGCGTCAGGTTGTGTTTTGTATTTGGATGTGCTGGCGATCTACTACTGTTATATTTTATGCATGCTGTGCACCTGTTCTGGGCACTTTGCATTTTTCCACGCCGGTTGTGTTGGCGTCGATCGTGTTGTGTTTTATTTAATAAACACAAATTTCCTTACCTCTGCTCTCTGCGCCTGACTCCTACCACCACTCCTAGCAACTACTGACAGAATCCCGCACAAACTATGGAGTCAGCAGGAGCAGCCTCCCCTCCTCTCCCATCGATGGAGGAACGGGTCCTCCACCATACCACCATCCTCCACCGAATCGGCTCAGCGATGGACCAGATGATGGAGAGGATGGACCGATGGGAGAGGAGTGGCCTCCCTACCGCATCCCCAGCACCAATTCCCCCTCCACCAGCTACCCCTCCACCGACGTCCGGACCCGGAGCCCTACGCCTGGCTCTCCCCAGGGAGTACGATGGAGCGGCGGCTGGGTGCCAGGGGTTCCTGCTACAGTTGGAGTTGTACCTGGCTACCGTTCGTCCGACTCCCTCGGGAGAGGAGAGCGTAAGCGTCCTCGTCTCCTGCTTAACGGGACGTGCCCTGGAGTGGGCCAACGCAGTGTGGTATGGCCCAGACTCGGCAAGGGATCACTACCCCGAGTTCACCCGCCGTTTCCGGGCCGTGTTCGACCACCCAGCAGAAGGCCGGGCGGCGGGTGAACGGCTGTTCCACCTGCGGCAGGAGACGAGGAGTGCACAGGACTTTGCTCTGGAGTTCCGGACCTTGGCTGCTGGAGCGGGGTGGAACGACAGGGCCCTGATGGACCACTATCGGTGTAGCCTCCGGGAGGACGTCCACCGTGAGCTAGCCTGTCGGGACACTACCCTCTCACTAGATGAACTAATCGACATGTCCATTCGTCTCGACAACCTGCTGGCTGCGCGCGGGCGTCCAGACAGGGCCCTGTTGGTTCCACCTCCAGGTCCTCCAGCTCCCATCCCTATGGAGCTAGGGGGGGCCGCGTCCAGGGGAACCGGAGGAGGAGGCTCCTCTTGTACCCAGTGTGGTCGGAGAGGACACACTACCGACCGGTGCTGGGGGAGCTCCTCTGGGAATCGGGATGGCAGGCGGAGCACTCCTCGTTCACCTCAGGTGAGTAAGCACCAACCTCACCCAGAGCTCCCTGTTGGTCATATGTTCGTTTTAGTAACTTTCCCCTTGTTTTCTCCCTCTTTCCAGCATAAGGCGCTAGTCGATTCAGGCGCAGCTGGAAACTTTATGGATCGTGGGCTCGCATTAAGGCTAGGGATTCCCCTGGTGTCGTTGGACCAACCTTTCCCCGTGCACTCCTTAGATAGCCGACCATTAGCGTCAGGACTGGTCAGGGAGGCCACGGTGCCACTGGACATGGTAACGCAGGGGGATCATGGGGAACGGATTAGTCTCTTCCTCATTGATTCTCCTGCGTTTCCGGTGGTGCTGGGGATTCCCTGGCTGGCCAATCACAATCCCAATATTTCGTGGAGACAGGGGGCTCTCAGAGGGTGGTCAGAGGAGTGCTCAGGCAGGTGTAAGGGAGTTTCCATCGGTGCGACGACGGTGGAGAGTCCAGACCAGGTTTCCACTGTGCGCATTCCCTCAGAATATGCCGATTTGGCTATCGCCTACTGTAAAAAGAGGGCAACCCGATTACCACCTCATCGACGAGGGGATTGCGTGATAAATCTCCAGGTAAACGCTGCACTTCCCAGGAGTCACGTGTACCCATTGTCACAGGAGGAAACGTTGGCTATGGAGACATATGTCACGGAATCTCTGAGACAGGGGTACATTCGGCCCTCCATGTCACCCGTCTCCTCGAGTTTCTTTTTCGTGAAGAAAAAGGATGGAGGGTTGCGTCCGTGCATTGATTATCGAGGTCTAAATTCCATCACAGTAGGGTTCAGTTACCCACTACCTCTCATCGCTACGGCGGTGGAATCATTTCACGGCGCGCGTTGTTTCACGAAACTGGACCTCAGGAGCGCTTACAATCTGGTGCGTATCCGGGGAGGAGACGAGTGGAAAACCGCATTCAGTACCACATTGGGCCACTATGAGTACCTCGTCATGCTGTATGGGTTAAAGAATGCTCCAGCCGTCTTTCAATCCTTTGTTGACGAGATTCTCAGGGACCTGCATGGGCAGGGGGTGGTGGTGTATATTGACGACATCCTGATTTATTCCGCCGCCACCCACGCCGCGCATGTCTACCTGGTGCGCAAGGTTCTTGGGTGACTGCTGGAGAATGACCTGTACGTCAAGGCTGAGAAATGTGAGTTTTTCAAACGAGCCGTTTCCTTCCTGGGGTATCGCATTTCCACCTCGGGGGTGGTGATGGAGGATGACCGCGTTAAAGCCGTGCGTAATTGGCCGACTCCGACCACGGTAAAGGAGGTGCAGCGGTTTTTAGGGTTTGCCAATTACTACCGGAGGTTTATCCGGGGCTTTGGTCAAGTTGCTGCTCCCATTACCTCACTGCTGAAGGGGGGTCCGGCGCGCTTGCGCTGGTTAGCAGAGGCGAACAGAGCGTTCAGTCGCCTGAAGGATCTGTTTACCGTCGCTCCAGTGCTGGCTCATCCGGATCCCTCTTTGGCATTCATAGTGGAGGTGGACGCGTCTGAGACTGGGGTGGGGGCCGTGCTATCACAGCGCTCGGGCACGCCACCCAAACTCCGCCCGTGCGCTTTCTTTTCTAGGATGCTCGGGCCGGCGGAGCAGAACTATGACGTGGGGGACAGGGAGTTGTTAGCTATGGTCAAGGCTCTGAAGGTGTGGAGACATTGGCTTGAGGGGGCTAAGCACCCTTTCCTCATCTGGACTGACCACCGTAATCTCGAGTACATCCGGGTGGCTAGGAGACTGAATCCGCGTCAGGCCAGGTGGGCCATGTTCTTTACCCGTTTCCAGTTGACAATCTCTTATCGGCCAGGTTCACAGAACACGAAGGCCGACGCACTGTCCCGCCTATATGACACCGAGGAGAGGGCCATCGATCCGGCTCCCATTCTTCAAGCGTCGTGCTTGGTAGCTCCGGTGGTATGGGAGTTGGACGCGGAGATCGAGCGGGCGTTACGGTCGGAACCTGCACCATCGCAGTGTCCGGCAGGTGTTCAGTACGTGCCGCTTGGTCTCCGTGATCGATTGATTCGATGGGCCCATAATCTCCCCTCTTCGGGTCACCCTGGGATCGAGAGGACAGTGCGGAACCTGAGGGGGAAGTACTGGTGGCCCACCTTGGGTAAGGACGTGCGGTTTTATGTTTCCTCCTGCTCGGTGTGCGCTCAGAGCAAGGCTCCTCGACACCTGCCTAGAGGGAAATTACACCCCCTCCCCGTTCCACAGCGGCCGTGGTCACACTTGTCAGTGGACTTCCTCACTGACCTTCCCATATCTCAGGGGAACACCACTATCCTGGTCGTTGTGGATCGGTTCTCGAAGTCCTGTCGTCTCATCCCGTTGCCCGGTCTCCCTACGGCTCTGCAGACTGCGGAGGCCCTGTTTACCCATGTCTTCCGGCACTACGGGGTGCCCGAGGACATCGTTTCTGATCGGGGTCCCCAGTTCACGTCCAGAGTTTGGAGGGCGTTCATGGAACGTTTGGGGGTCTCGGTCAGCCTGACCTCGGGTTTCCACCCCGAGAGTAATGGGCAGGTGGAGAGGGTGAACCAAGAGGTGGGTAGGTTTCTAAAGACGTATTGCCAGGACCGGCCCAGGGAATGGGCGAGATACGTGCCATGGGCAGAAATAGCCCAAAATTCTCTAAGTCACTCATCAACCAACATGTCACCGTTCCAGTGCGTGTTGGGCTACCAGCCGGTCCTGGCTCCATGGCACCAGAGCCAGACCGAGGCTCCTGCGGTGGAGGATTGGGTGCAGCGCTCGAAGGACACTTGGAGAGCCGTCCAAGACGCACTCACAAAGGCGAGTGGATGGCAGAAGAAGAGCGCTGACCAGCACCGCAGTGAGACCCCTGTGTTTGCACCAGGGGATCGAGTCTGGCTCTCGGCTAGAAACCTGCCCCTCCGCTTGCCCTGCCGGAAGCTGGGCCCGCAGTGTGTAGGGCCGTTTAAAGTCCTGAGGAGGATAAACGAGGTGCGTTACCGGTTACAACTTCCATCTTACTACCGTATTAACCCCTCGTTTCATGTGTCTCTCCTCAGAACGGTGGTGGCTGGTCCCATGCAGGAAGGTGAGGTGCCGGAGGTTCCTCCCCCCCGCTGGACATTGGGGGGTCCCCAGCGTATAAGATACGCGCCATTCTGGACTCCAGACTTCGGGGGGGGGGGGGGGCCTACAGTACCTCGTCGACTGGGAGGGGTACGGTGCGGAGGAGAGGTGCTGGGTACCCAGGAAGGACATTTTGGACCCCCCCACTACTGAGGGAGTTCCACCGCCTTCATGGGGATCGCCCTGCGCCTCGTCCTCCGGGTCGCCCTCGAGGTCGGTGGCGGGGCGCTGCGGGAGCCGTGCGTCAGGAGGGGGGTACTGTCACGAATCCCACCGA